>NC_091993.1:7037768-7157768 GCF_044704955.1 Pristiophorus japonicus | reverse complement strand
TAATTGGCTGTAACCATTGAGTTGTGACCTATTTCCATACCGTGTCAGATTGCATTAAAAAAGCATGAAAATTAAATATTTCACCCATGCATAAAGCATTCCAAGTTTGCATATGGAAAGCAAGACTACCTTCTATACATTGTGTCCCTTGCTTTAGTCGCGTGCTGTTTGCTTTCAGCATTATCTTTCTACTATTTTCCAGTATTGTCTCATTTAGTAGCAATTCGGATCATGTGAAACACCAGGAGCTGTGTAAAGTCATTCTCATGTTAAATCAGCTGTAAAGCTTCTATAAATGCCATGTATTTCATTAAAAGTGAATGAGAACCAACTTTATTCGACTGCTTCCTGACCCAAAATGAGTTCCTGAATGTAAAACAGGTCTCCCATTTTTAAATGATTGATAAATAAGTATCTGTCGATGTTGGAATGTGCACTCCTACAGCTGTTTAGATTTGCTGCAGTTATCTTATTCGTGCAAAGGTGGCTTCTTTCAGGCATAGTTTCAGATTTATAAAGATGGCCACCAAAACAGGATAAGTGTTTGGGGCGGTGGGTCATAAACTTTATATATCTATCGGTGAACAGTTATTGTCGTACCTGTAGCAGGTTTGTAGTTTTGTGTGAATTTTCCAATTGTATTTCAGACCTTAAGAAAGAAAGGACATAATGACTGTGATAGCCCAGACCCTGATGATACTTTTGAGCACAGTCCGCTCATGGAGGACAAATACAGAAAGCTTAATGAAGATAATGATGTAATGTTCAAGCGATATGGTGTAAGTACCTTCATCTGGTATTCTTTGTGTTGATTCTTTAAATCTGCTAGGCGCTTAACAAGAAAGAACACAGAGGCTGCGACAGTCCAGAGCCTGACTCATCATACGTGCTCACCCCCCACACAGAGGAAAAATATAAAAAAATAAATGAAGAGTTTGATAACATGATGAGGAATCACAAACTCGCAGTAAGTAGATTTTGGCATATGGCCCCCTTTGCTTGAGAAGACTTTGATTTCCTTGCTACCCGATTGCCTGCTCTTTGACTGAAGAAGGCTGCATGAAGACAACTGAACATAGCGTGAAGGAACACCGAATGAGACCTAATTTACAAAAACATGTACCTGATTTAGAACTAACTCATTTGAATTACCATGGAATGAATCACCCTTTCATACTGTGTAATTTCAGTTATTGCACGCCTCCGGCATTATTATGATTTTCCATCTCACAACTCATTATCACTGTGATGTATAATAATGTGTGTGTGAATTAATGTACAGAATAATTCACTCTAACATTTGTAGTTTGGACATGGTGTGTGCCAAGCTGATCTAAACTTTTGTTAAGGTGTTCCGTGTTGTATTTGGCAGGATGTGTCCTGTTTTCTCAATTGCAGCTGAATATTTATAGAGTACCAACCTGGGCTTTGAAGCTTATATTTTTGAAATTGGAACATTCTTATTGCCCTTTGGATTAATAAGCCAGTAACTGATAAATTTAATTCATCAAATAGTAAGCATTTTTTTGAAAAAGCTTAACTTATTCCACTGGCTTTCCTCCACACAAATCCCATTAATTAATTTGAATAAACTTATTTGAAGGGGAGAATACATAATCAAATATTAAACGGTGTCAGTAGAACCGAATGTTTGAATTGCGTTCCTGCCCTTTAGATGATTTTTACATGCTTGTATATAAAACAGACCAAAACATTCCAAGGTATTGACTGTGTTGAAGTTTGAGTGCTGAACTGTCGTAGAATATATTTGGAAGCCATTGTGAGCCAAGATTGTGGAGGGATGATGGAGGTTAAAAGAGCATGTGGCAACATTTTGATAATTGCATGATAGAATAATTAGAATAATTGCTCTCTTTTTTGACAACTTTAAACACACACATTCTGAGTGCAATTTTATATATTGTTTAGCAAGTTGTCTCTATTCAATTCTCGTTTGTTTTTCTGTGGCAAATGAATTAAATTTAATTTTATGCACACAATAATAGAGGAGGTCTAACAGACTGCACGTGCATGTATCAACTCCTGAATCCCAATTGGGCCCGACACCATAAAATGCCATCAGTTGCCTCTCTGGCAGCTCTGTAGGTAGAGGCACTCATTTTGCAATGGAACGCTAGAGGCCAGGAACGTCTGAGATTTGTTCCCCAGCCTGTGCTGAATTAGCAAATCGAAGGGCAGGGGTGGTGAGGGTGCTAAAACCGTTCTCAGCATGTGTGGAAATATCGGCTACAGTTCTTAAATCCACGAATCATTGTTGGGATTATATATAGATAGCTGGTGAGTGAGGATGTCATTGCGCTCAGCTGTGAGACCTGTTAACACTCACTGCTCTGGCTTGCACGTGAGGAATAAACATTTGGGCCCAGGTGCTTGCCTGGAAAACTACAGCCCAGCATGAGTCACTTCCTCAAGAGGGAGGAGACAATAATATGAAGGTTGGGAGTGGAAATGGCAGCAAAGACTAGGGGAAACTGGACTGCTGATTTATAATGGCAAATTGCCAGATACATGTGGGCGGGTGGGTGTTTTCTAGTAGAACCAGTAAGAAATTTTATTTTGCATCATTCAACATGATTCATCCAGAAGCAGTTATTGAAAGAATGTAATCAAAAATGTCGCTATGCAATAGCATTTAAAGCTGTAATTACATGAAGCTTAAACGTTGAGTATTCCAGAAAATCTGTCAATGTTCAAATGTCAGTTTCAATGTTTCCGTTCATTTAAATGATCTACAGCTGACTGCACAAGCACGTCCTCCAAGCGACATTACTTCCGGTCTCACTATATAAAACTTTTCATTTTTGACAATACTCTAAAATACAGTGCTTTGCCTTTTTAAATTGCTGTTTCTTTTTTGAAATCCGCTGGATCAATCGATGCAGTTAATGACCATGGTCCAGCACAAGGATTTTGTCATTAGAAACTTGGTTCCAGAATAATGATTGCATCTGCGACTTTTAAATTGGAATTTAACATCTGGTTCCAATTTTATTGCAAATTCTGAAAAGATTGAGGACAATACTGCACATGATTTCACCATAAAACACAACCTTCAGGTTACGTAACATTGCAAGTCCCAATGGATCTCCATATTTCTCCTTTCTATGACATTCAGTAATGTTCATTATTTTACTACAATTGGTGACTTACAAATATTTTCATTTTTCCATGAATCCCTGCAAATTTTGCCTTTTGCAAAAAAATGACACTTTGAAATTTGCACAAAATGTCATTAATGATCTTGTTACAGTACAATATATTTCTGTTTATTGTTATAGAATTCTTGTTTATTACTTGACCTAGAACTTTAATTTTTCAATACAATGCTTGTCAAATGATGTGTGCTATTTAACTTTTTTGTATTTAACTTTGTGCTGTTTTGCGAAATGTGCTAATCTGTGCTGTAAAGTTACAATAATGTACTAATATAAAAGATAACTAACATTTATGCAGTTTATTTGTTTATGCCAATGTATTGTTTTATGCTTCCGCTGGTTCTCAATGTTCAGTTCTACTTTCCAACATTAAGTTTTTTAATTGAATGAATTCCTCTAATCAATGTCCTATTGTGCTGGTTTTACTTGGAAATGGATAACATCACCCTGGAAAAATGTTATGCTCCTGACTCCTGAACCACACATATACCAATTTGAAAACTAGAGTACAATACTTGCCAAGCACAGCACTTTTATGAAAAAATATTTTAGGCCATCAATTATTAATAGCACCTGATAAATAGCTGATATCGTAAAAAACCTGTGATCTTCCATTTCTGTGGTTTAACTTGGTGCTGTTATGCTCACTGCTCTTTGCTGTTGATTGTCACTGGTACATCAAAGTGCACCAGTTCATGAGCTCATATGTACTGTAATTAAACAAAATTATTATTCCAGCCTTCATATTTTAATGTGATAAAATGAAGGAAAAAAAATTAAAAGTTGGAAATATTGGTAGTTCCATTCAGTGCATTTCTTTCCGATCTGGATTATTACGGAGTGGTTTTCCCGAGTCCTCATTGACGGCGTGGACCCTCATCCACTGCCAGAGCACATTGCAACCTCATGGGTTTGTTGCCGCCATTGTCGCCCCTTGACTTGAGAGAACTCAGAAAATCAGCCCCAATATACAGATAGCCGATGCTGGTGAAATAGCAGAATGACACCCTTTAACACCAATTTAGGGAGGTGCAAAATTTAAACTGTTGCTGTATTTTGGGGTGGGGGCAGGGATAAAGCTTCTTGAAAGATTGGACTAGTGAAAAGTGTAAGTTAGTGCCTTGTGCTGAAGGTTGCTTGCTTGTGTGTGGTACAGAGTAGATCCATACTCATTGTGGCATTTTAGGATGTGTGAATGTATTGTTGCAGGAATTTAACATCTAATGTGCTAATTCTTTTGTACACTAAAACCATTTCTGCACATCCTAAACTCAATTCATCGCGGTATATCTTTACCATTCATTTTGTTGAAATAACTTCTATTAACAATGGAATAATACCATTTTTTTTTCTTCTTTGCAGCCTGGTTTGCCACAACAAAACTTCGCAATGCCAGTTGCCGTTCCTGTGAGCAACCCAAATACCCTAACTTACAGCCACCCAGGAAGCTCTCTCGTAACTCATTCATTGATAACCACATCTCTAACGGATACCAGCATGCTTTCGCCACAAGTTACACTGCCCAGAAATGTTGTGTCACCGGGTGCCCCACAGAGACCACCAAGCAATGGTAATGCAGGTACTTTACTTCAATCATAGTGACAACACTGGTGTAAGAGGTGACCCCATAACTAGAAAGACTCTTAATTAGAAAGATATTATACACTGGATAGTTTTTTGACTTGGGAGCTTGTAAATAAATTAATTAAAAAGAAAGACTTGGATTTATATAGCGCCTTTCACTACCACCGGACGTCTCAAAGCACTTTACAGCCAATGAAGTACTTTTGGAGTGTAGTCACTGTTGTACTGTAAGAAACACGGCAACCGATTTGCGCACAGCAAGCTCCCACAAACAGCAATGTGAAAAACTGTTTTTGCTATGTTGATTGAGGGATAACTATTGTCCAGGACAACTGGGCTATCTCCCCTGCTCCTCTTTGAAATAGTGCCACAGGATCTTTTACGTTCACCTGAGAGGACAGACGGAGCCTCGGTTTAACGTGTCATCCGAAAGACGTCACCTCCGACAGTGCAGCACTCCTGCAGCACTGCACTGGAGTGTCAGCCTCGATTCATGTGCTCAAGTCCCTGGTGTAGGATTTGAACTCCGAACCTTCTGACTCCGAGGCGAGTGTACTGCCCACTGAGCCACAGCTGACACCAATTAGAAAGCTGCCACAAACTGGAGCAATGTGATAGCATAGAAATAAGATTTACTCAATCATAAATACCCCCAAATAGTCAGCATCCTTGCTAATAAAGCCATAAAGGATAATTTTCTGGTGTCACACTTCCGTCTGGGAGCCTTATCCATTATCAGGGCATATTGGAAGATTCCGGCCATTATCTGGTCAGAAAATTGTGGACTCTGTCCTTCCTGAATCCCTTCCAACTGGCAAGGCTACATGCTGGACAATCACACCTTAAAGTCACATCCCTGACGACGGCACTGAAATTTCCCCTCAAAGTGTTAGCAAAACAGACATGACCCCTCTCTACTATCTCAACAAAAACTTTGACAAAAAGACAAGGATAATACTAATTATCTTCCAATCTGCCATCATTTGTTCTTTAAGCTGCACCATTTTAAATTAAGACATTCAATAAACTCTGACATAACTGAAGTACAGGGAAAGCTTTTGAAGAAGCATCAGCATATATTTATAGAAATTTGGAAAAGAAATCAATGTTCTTCAATTTAAAAAAAAAAAAATTGAATGGACACAGGATTGAGAGCCGAATAGACTGAACAGATTTCTGAAACCACAATCTAAGTTCACAAACGGTTTGAGGTGAATTTATGCCGTACAATAGCAGCATATGCTTCGTGTATCACATTTCGAAGCCTTACATTTTAACAAAGACATTAATTTTTTTCTTTTAACTAGTTGTAGCCTACATTAAGATACTGCACAGAGGAATTTGTCATGAATGCATATGTTATTATTACACGATTTCAGTCCCATTTGTATTTGTTAAAATGCCTGTTGCTGTTTGCCCTTTCAAAGTGTCAGCTGAGCTTAGCTTGGGTAGCTGTCTCATCTCCGAGTCAGGAGGTTGTGGGTTCAAGCCCCATTACAGAGGTACAGAAATTGTGGTCGGACGTTTCCCACAGGCGGATGCCTCCGACCTGAAAAAAAATCTACAAACTTACTTGGTGGTCCGGGAGGTTCGGAGACTTGTGGTCCTGGGGCTCTCTGCGAAGGCCTGCATAGAGGCCCACTTATCCCAGAGACGCATGTGGTTCGCAAGCTTCCCTCGGATCACGTGGGCCGGCCCAACCAATCAAAGTAGGTGTATTCCCATTCATACTTGAGTGATTTCCGTTTGTACAGAATCACCATAGGTATGAATGGGAATACTTCCAAAAACACATGTACACTTAAAAAATATATTTTTTAAAACATCACATATTTAGATATCACATCGTTGGATATATTCAAGAGAGAGTTAGATGTGGCCCTTATGGCTAAAGGGATCAAGGGTTATGGAGAGAAAGCAGGAATGGGGTACTGAAGTTGCATGATCAGTCATGATCATATTGAATGGTGGTGCAGGCTCGAAGGGCCGAATGGCCTACTCCTGCACCTATTTTCTATGTTTAACATTAATCAAAATGGAATTTTATTAATTATTGAAAAATAAATGTACATATTTTAAAGGATCTAAAAATAAACGTACCTTATTTCACAGGTTTTCAAATGTATACATTATTGGAAAAAAAAGATTTTTCTGTCCTTTAAAAGTCTTGCACTGATAAAAGCTTTTACCAGGCATAAGAATTTCACGGGCATTCGTTGGGCAAATAGCCCGACTCTCAGCCTGCCAATCCCCATTTCCTTCAGATTCGTCCGATCGGTCAGGAGGATTCTGACAGATCGCAGGTTCCAGGTTTCGGTGCATACGCAGTGCAGGTCTAAACCTGAAACTTGTGGGGGCCCCCACCGACACATATGCACCCCGCCTGTAGAGGCTGCAAATTCAGCCCCTTGAGTGTAATGCTAAGGAAGTTGCTACATTATCAAAGATGTTGTCTTTCAGATGTGGCCCCATCTACCAGCTCAGGTGGATGGGAACGATCCCATGATCTCTTTAATGAAGAGCGGGAGTTGTCTCCGTCTTCCTCCATCAGCAAACAAAAGTAGATTATTTGGTCATTTATTTGGTGTGTGTTGGACCGCGTGCACAAATTGGTGCCATATTTACCTACTTAATAACAATGACTGCTCTTCAAAAGCAATCCATTAACTGTAAAGCACTATTGGACACCCTGAGGATGTGATCAGGTTCTAGAACGCTATATAAATGCAACCCAAGTTTCTTTTTAAGTTAAGCTTTGAGATTTTTAAATTCCAACGCCAGCTGTTTATTACAGCCTTAAAATAGAGTTTGAAATTGCTGAACCTGGCAAACTATTCAAATTCTTTGCAACATACGATTTTACATAATACAGTTTGAAAAGTAAAAGATTGCATGGTAACTGCACATCAAATAGATAATAATCATGGTATTTTGTCTCATTATTTTCCTTCCCCAAGTGCAGTCAAGTTAATTATTGGTGGTTTCATCAAACAATTGTGTGAACCAAGTATTGGAGATATGTCGCAGTAACCCTATTGGACACACATCCTAATCTATAGCTGTAATCTATTAGTGAATAATCTACCTGACTAGATTTCTTGTACATATGCTTCAACATGTGTCATTATTTTTAAAAGATTCTATTGCGCAGTAGTCTGTTAAAATGCTACATATTTAATATGCAACTTATTCTAATTTTCAAAACGAATATATTTGTAGTGAAAAATCTATGTTTTATTTTAAAAAAAGAGAAGTAATTTATTATGATGCTCTATCTGAAAGTACATTTAGAACCAACTTTGTTAATGCTAAATTGCCAATGTGTTTCTGCTGCCTTTTTGAATCCGGATCTCTCTATTGTATTTTAGGTGGAATGATGGGTGATCTTACAATGCCAAATGGTGCAGGCACCAGCCCTGTGGGTAAGCAAGAAATATACCGTAGGCTCAATACTCCAGGTTTTGTTTAATCTGCTGTCACTGGAAACAAGAAATTAATCTTCCAGCGCTCTGCGCGATTGTGTAAAAAGTTGCGATAGTGAATCGGCAGCCCGTTTAACATCTCTCCCCTTTTTATGTCCATTGACTTCAGCTGGGAGAGATGTAAAACGGGCTGCCGACTCTCTCCTGCCCATTTTGCACAGTCGCACAGAGTTAATATGGAATCTTCCTCATCCTTTCAACTTCCACTTGCAACTAGGAGACTGCCAGCGTTCTACAGAGGCTTAGTCACCAAGAACCTTTTCTTTTAAGACATGTGTGCTGTTGTGCTGCCATTTTGGTCAGATGTTCTTCGGCCTGTGTTCTGAATAGCACCCCTAGTATTTTTTCCTCCTGTTGCCCATAGTAACGTTGACTCTTCTCCCTATACATCAGGACAAGTCCTTTTGTTGCCATTCATCATTTACTTTTGTTCACTGTTAGCTAGCAAAAAAAAAACTTCCCTCAAGAATATTCCTATAATCCTTTTCAAAGATTTTTTTTTTAGCCTTCGAGAAGTTTTAATGGTATTTCACTTTTGCTTAGTCTTCAATGCTATGTTCCGCATTGGTGCAACTATCTAACAAAGGGATTAATACAAGGATAACTGAACTTTTAAAAATGATGGCACTATGGAATCTTGTTCTGTGCAACATAGACATAACAGCGGCTTGTAGCCAGTGTAGAAAGAGCTGAAATTAATATTCCGTTACAAATTAAGGCTTTTGTTCACTAGCCTGTATTTTTTTTGCAAACTTTAGAATGCCTCAATTTCGAGGGACTGCCTATGATGATGTTTGCAAACATGGTTTGTGTTTAAAAGCATCAATGTGGGATTGAAAATAGACCATTCAGCCAGCCAGTCTCTGAGAAGTTTCCGAATATCTCTAAGGTAATACTCAGTCAGCTTTTTGCTGAAAAATCTGCAGCCATGCTGAAACAGAATATTTTGTAGCTGGGCTATGGCCTGCAAAACGACTATTCTGTAGGGATTTCACATGTGGTAAACTTGCTGTACGATTCATTTACCACTGCCAGTTTATAAAAAGGAAGTTTGCTTCAACATCACGCAGATCCTTTATTTAATATACATGGTAACTTGATTTTTTTTTAAAAAGCAAAGATTTGCATTTAAAGTCCCCGGGACAACCCAAAGCGATTCACGGGCAACAAGTTATTTATTTTCCTTTGGCAGCCAATTTACACAATGCAATTTAGTGTGCAAGATCCAGTTTGGGACATTACCCAACTGGTATATCAAACACAATAGCAACACAGGCCACCTACAGCTATAATATACACAAAACACAATACAACGTTTGAGAGGAAAATGCAGTGCAAGAAGGCAAACCTCAAGTTACCAGCCACCACGAGTGGCTCTGGCCATGCCTAACTCCATTTGTGTTACAACTTCGGATCTTTTATAGAATTGCTTTCTCACTCAATGATTCAACAGCAGTTCCTGTACACCGATCTTGTCCTATTATATCCAACAGCTGTACCTTTCCAGCAACCTATATGAAGTTCCCTAACCTGGAGATTAACAGTTACTCTACTTGCAGCAATCTCTTAATTGGATTCAACGTAATCTTGTACTACACCATCACATGCATTTTACAATACCGGACATTAAATACTTCAGATTTACAGGCCCAATTTTCAACCTCCCTTTCCCCTCCAGAGATTTTTCAGACAGCTGGAATTTTAATAAGTTTACAATTTTAAAAAAAAACCATCAGCTCATTCAGATGCAGAAGTCCCGACAAGTTTCCTCAGTGCATTCATTAACAGTATCCTTGAGCAAACCAATCTGATCTAAAATCAAAGGACCCTTTTGATCGCTTGATCAATGGCCACCATCTAAACTGCAGTTGAAACAATGTTGTCTAAATCCACGGCTGACCACTTGTCCAAGGGAGTCTCCTGGATAATTAAACCGTTGATCACATCAAAAGTTGACATGGACTACAAGTCAATGAGCTCTTCAGAGACCATAATTACAGTGGGATGACCTGATGTTTCATATAAAGGCAAAGGTGACATTACCATGCTAGTGTCCTGCAGGTAGAATTTGATCAGACAATGGGTGTGGGTGCCACATACTGAACTTTGGCAATTCATGAAATGGGTAACCAAAGTAATATTTGAAGTTTGTACCAGTTCTACCTGCCATCCATATGGATACAGTAAAGCATAGGTTTCTAATTATGGTAGCGGAGAATCATACCTGTCTGTACAACTGATTTTTACTCTTGGCATCCTTGGCTATCTGTGCTAAAGCAGCGTTCCCTTTAAGCTCTGCAGGTGTTGCACATGCGTGGAACCCTGAATGTCCCACATGGCCCCTTTAATATAAATTAGAAGGAACATTGTGCCAAAGTCTCTCTCTTTCTGAAAGATGTTGTCACTTTCAAATGGTCGGAGGGCTTAATGTGTGCAATTGATTGGGCCCAAGTTGTTTTGGAAGTTAAAGTCGTGTTTGACCAGTTGTTGCAGCAAAGCAAATGCAGAGCGGTTTGTTAACTCCACCACTGACATCTGAAATAAACTTGGACCAAAGCAAGTTAATGCCGGTGTGATTGTTACACAACAAGCATAGCTACAGGCAGATTCAGAGTCCTCCGAGTTTATTAGAGATCCAACACCCAATGACCATTTGATTATTAAACATTTATGTCCTAATAGCTGGTAGTCCTTCCTGGATAGTTACCCAAGGACACTGTCTATCTTGGGAAGAGGATTTGATATCTTCCATTTGGCATTGTGTGATTATTAAAGAAATAACGGCCATATTGTAAGGAACTAATCATGAAGGTTGATACTTTTGTAGGTATGTGACAGATGGTGCAAGTTCTATAATTAGAATATCTGCAAAGTGACATTTAGCAGATCAGCAAAGTTTAGAGAATGGCATTTGGAATCTAACGTATATATTTTGATTGCTTAATGTAATTATTCAGTAAAATATGAGCAATACTTCCTCTATTCTGTAATGCTGACCTTTGTGAATACTCTGCAATGTCCAGTTCAGTGAAAGTCTTTAGGTTCTGCAAATCTTAATTTAACAAGTTGAGTATTGAATCTCGAGTCATTAAAAAAAAATGAGCTCATACCAAAGTTGCATAGTGTAAATTGATTGACTATATTCATGAAATGTGTTCTTGACTAGCAATTAATGGGGTCATGAGTGTACGGAAACCAGGTTGGTGCGTAGAAATCCCCTTTTACACTTACCCAATTGTTCAGTACAACTCACCGAAGTACTAGTGAGATAGTCAAAGTCTGTCGCATACAACAAGAGTTTAGAATGTATCTAAGCAGCTGCGTAGGACTTGATGACACATCACTGCAATAAAAGTAAGTGGTACAACTGAAAGATCATTCCAGATCTACATTTACTTTTACTCCTGAAGAGTGAGCTTTTGTTTCATTACAACACAACTGTGTCAGCAATTTCTGTGCTCTAATAACACTGGAATTAAATTCACAACGTAAAGAGGACTTAATTCATTCTTGATTGTGTTTGTCATTATCTAGTTAATTTTTCACATCGACCTATCATTGCAAGATAACATTGCTACACAATAAACAGATCATTATAGCTAATATACTGCAACATTTTCCTAAAACATGCAACAGAATTTGCTTTACTCAAATGACAGTTTCAACTTTGTGTTCGATAAGATCAAGCCTTGTATTGATTGCAAAGCCAGTAACATGTAAGCTGAGTGGAACTTCTGAACATCCAGCAAGCATTTAGACTATGTCATACCATTAAGCTGCTGGTACACAATAGCCTGCCAGCGAACTCTGCCTGTTCTACACTGTGTGAAGTGCGGCAGCAGGTGCAGATTAAGGAGGAATCCTGGAACCGGGACCCCAGTGAGGCCCTGATGGATCGTCAGCTGTTGTTTTTACCTTTCCAGTGAACGAGGAAGCAGCTTTGGAAAGAGCTCAGTGTGTCAGCAGGGATGTCAGTTCCACATTCTTGGCAGGTCTTTTGTTTGTTGCTAGTACTGTCGGAACATAGAAACATAGAAAATAGGTGCAGGAGTAGGCCATTCAGCCCTTCTAGCCTGCACCGCCATTCAATGAGTTCATGGCTGAACATTCAACTTCAGTACCCCATTCCTGCTTTCTCGCCATACCCCTTGATCCCCCTAGTAGTAAGGACCTCATCTAACTCCTTTTTGAATATATTTAGTGAATTGGCCTCAACAACTTTCTGTGGTAGAGAATTCCACAGGTTCACCACTCTCTGGGTGAAGAAGTTCCTCCGCATCTCGGTCCTAAATGGCTAACCCCTTATCCTTAGACTGTGACCTCTGGTTCTGGACTTCCCCAACATTGGGAACATTCTTCCTGCATCTAACCTGTCTAACCCCGTCAGAATTTTAAATGTTTCTATGAGGTCCCCTCTCATTCTTCTGAACTCCAGTGAATACAAGCCCAGTTGATCCAGTCTTTCTTGATAGGTCAGTCCCGCCATCCCGGGAATCAGTCTGGTGAACCTTCGCTGCACTCACTCAATAGCAAGAATGTCCTTCCTCAGGTTAGGAGACCAAAACTGTACACAATACTCCAGGTGTGGCCTCACCAAGGCCCTGTACAACTGTAGCAACACCTCCCTGCCCCTGTACTCAAATCCCCTTGCTATGAAGGCCAACATGCCATTTGCTTTCTTAACCGCCTGCTGCACCTGCATGCCAACCTTCAATGACTGATGTACCATGACACCCAGGTCTCTTTGCACCTCCCCTTTTCCTAATCTATCACCATTCAGATAATAGTCTGTCTCTCTGTTTTTACCACCAAAGTGGATAACCTCACATTTATCCACATTATACTTCATCTGCCATACATTTGCCCACTCACCTAACCTATCCAAGTCGCTCTGCAATCTCACAGCATCCTCCTCGCAGCTCACACTGCCACCCAACTTAGTGTCATCCGCAAATTTGGAGATACTACATTTAATCCCCTCATCTAAATCATTAATGTACAGTGTAAACAGCTGGGGCCCCAGCACAGAACCTTGCGGTACCCCACTAGTCACTGCCATTCTGAAAAGTACCCATTTACTCCTACTCTTTGCTTCCTTTCTGACAACCAGTTCTCAATCCATATCAGTACACTACCCCCAATCCCATGTGCTCTAACTTTGCACATCAATCTCTTGTGTGGGACCTTGTCGAACGCCTTCTGAAAGTCCAAATATACCACATCAACTGGTTCTCCCTTGTCCACTCTACTGGAAACATCCTCAAAAAATTCCAGAAGATTTGTCAAGCATGATTTCCCTTTCACAAATCCATGCTGACTTGGACCTATCATGTCACCTCTTTCCAAATGCACTGCTATGACATCCTTAATAATTGATTCCATCATTTTACCCACTACCGATGTCAGGCTGACCGGTCTATAATTCCCTGTTTTCTCTCTTCCCTCCTTTTTTAAAAAGTGGGGTTACATTGGCTACCCTCCACTCCATAGGAACTGATCCAGAGTCAATGGAATGTTGGAAAATGACTGTCAATGCATCCACTATTTCCAAGGCCACCTCCTTAAGTACTCTGGGATGCAGTCCATCAGGCCCTGGGGATTTATCGGCCTTCAATCCCATCAATTTCCCCAACACAATTTCCCGACTAATAAGGATTTCCCTCAGTTCCTCCTCCTTACTAGACCCCCCGACCCCTTTTATAACCGGAAGGTTGTTTGTGTCCTCCTTCGTGAATACCGAACCAAAGTACTTGTTCAATTGGTCCGCCATTTCTTTGTTCCCCGTTATGACTTCCCCTGATTCTGACTGCAGGGGACCTATGTTTGTCTTTACTAACCTTTTTCTCTTTACATATCTATAGAAACTTTTGCAATCCGTCTTAATGTTCCCTGCAAGCTTCTTCTCGTACTCCATTTTCCCTGCCCTAATCAAACCCTTTGTCCTCCTCTGCTGAGTTCTAAATTTCTCCCAGTCCCCAGGTTCGCTGCTATGAACCCCTCGAGTTCTCTAGAAACCAGTCTTATGATTTAAAAGGGGAAGAAAGTTGGGTAATATTTAGATTTTGTCATACACTGAAGGATGTATAATTACTGCATTATATAATCTCCCTATTAAAATACAAAAATGGTTGAAAAGTAACTTTCTATACATCAAAAATACACACAAACCTAGAGATTTGTTGGCACTGTGCCTGTTTTAGGAGTAAAACACAAGCCTAAGCATCCAACATGGCAGGTGACATGAGCACATGAGATTCCAAGCCCGAAGTATGCTGACTGTCATATTGAAAAAGGCACTAGTATGAGTGTCCAGGGTCTGCTTCTGAAACAGGCATTGGGCCCTTTGCATATGACATTAGGAGGCGTGATGCTTGTTTGAGACCCCCTTCCTGAAATTAGCCTGCCCTGAACACAGCCAGCATCGGGCCTGCTGTGTTCAGGATAGCCAGGTCTACATGCGGCCTAAAAAGCGGGCCTACTGGAGGCCGCCACCAAAAAGATGTCCTCGTGAAACTGTGGAGTTGCCTCTGGACAGCAGCTTGCCTCAGTACGCTCATGAGGCCCACAGCCTAATTTTGGGTGAGCCTCACACTTCTGGCTCCCAGTGTGCTGCCTACTTCAGGCCCAAAAATGGCCGAAACGTTCCATAGTTTATAAAGTTGAAATTCTACTGAGTATTTTTGTCAAAATTAGTAAAATTGTTTTATTTTTACAAAATGTATATTACTCTTTTAGCTATAGCTTGATTACTACAGACTGTGAACAAAGTTAGTAGAACCAATGAGCCTTGGTAATACAATTAGAATTACTCCGATTTTATATTGACGAAGATTTTGGCATTGAAGTATCCAGATTAGATTTTGCTGCATTTATATTTTTAAGTCCAGAATTTTTCTAATGTGGATTTTCCTCGCTGCTGATTTTGAAGGCGAGTGGGACTGTTACATCACAGCGCAGATTCCAGTTAAAGCCAGTCATATCGGCATACTTCAAAACATGGTGTCTCGAGAGAAGGCAGTGAGCAGAAACCTGAGACGGGAACTATTGGGATTGTTTGAAGAAGGCATGCAACGGGATTGATTTAAGCAATTTTCTTTCTTGTAGAATGATATATTTTTGGTAATCTTACAATGAAAGTATCAAACTTCTCAGTCCCTGTCCCTGCCCCCACCTCCCCAGTCTCCCTGGGCCATGTGTCATCTGTAATTTGGCAAACTGCACCAATTCTGCCCTGATCTGGCCACTGGGAAGCACTTGGTTGTTAGCTACAGAAGACTGCCTCTGATTTGTCTTGGCTGATAAATTGGATAAGCTCCTTGCTGAACTCACTCTTGTGCGAGTTCCACAATAATGCCCTGTATAAGGTGCCTTTAGTTGTCCCTCCCTGTGGATAGTTACCTCGGGATAGTTCGATGCCTGGATCAGGAGCTCACTGAGTAAGGGTTTGCAGGCAAAACTCTCACCTGACTAATTCGTGCCACAGTGTGAGCATCTGAAACAAACATGTAGGTCAGCAGATTGTATCCACATACTTATTTGTGTCATGGCTTTATTGCAAGTTATTTTAAATTTGCAACGCTGGTTAACAACTGTAAATGGTTTTTTAAAAAGTAGGCGGCATTAAAAGTGTCACTATTTATATTGCTACCAAGCGAAGGACCCAGATAATGTAACAATGGACTTTATAACTACAGTTATTGTTTAGATCCCCCGACTTGTATCATTTCTGCCAGCCGATTGTGCAGTAGCATTGAGAAGAATCGAGGGACGTTTACAGCCCTGATGGTTCTTCTGGTTGGAACTGAATGTCCACCAAATGGCTTGCAAAGGGAGACTAACTTAAATCTTCAAATGTAGAATTGCTGAGAGATATTTATGGTTAAGTTTGTTGAAGCTTTTGTTCCAGATGATATTTATTCTTCAGTTCACCCCAAAAATAGTTAAAAGGTGAAGTTAATTAGTTGATGGTTCAGAATTTTGAAAAACCAAGCACCCTCAGTGCGCGCGCACACACACACACACACACACACACACACACACACACACACACACACACACACACACACGTTTTCAAGCTTGTGACTTGGGGATGTCATTTGACAGTCAAATGTTACAGCCAGTGAATAGGATTTTACTTGTTTAATGTGGTTACTGAATACAGGTTGAACCTCCCTTATCCAGAACCACAACTTGTCCAGAACCATCCCGGCCACCGGGTGGCGCATGCGCAGAACTCCGACATGAACAAATTGAAGTCCTTCCTCGCTGCCGACTCTCGCAATCGCTGGCCTGACCAAACAACCCACCGCTCCCCCATGATCTCTCTGCTGCATTCCCAGCCCCAAGCCAGCCAGCTCCGATATCCCCTTACTCAGTACCGTAACCATCCAATTTAACGTGACCTCCCCTCGTCTGGAAAAAAAATCCCTTATCCAGAACAGGCCAGGTCCCGAGGGTTCCGGGTAAGGGAGGTTTAACCTGTATATGTTGTTGTAGTTTTTAAACCAAGTCAGCTGCAGGTAAGCAAAGGGAAGTCTAAGTATATTTTTCCTAGTCAGTGTAAGTTTTTAGGTCGCAGATATTCATCGCCTGTTTCTAGTGTTAGTTTTAATTTCCTAGCCTTAACTTCATGGGAAAATTGTAGTTTGCATACGTGTATTCCTGTAATTTCATGACTTATGCAACTCAACGAGATTACACGTGGATTGTAGCTCTACCATTAAGCACTATTTTATAAAACTATTTACAATGTGAACATAGGCATTTGAAAATGCCACGTTCGAATTAGATAACCAATTTACTTTCAGACCTTCTAATGGGAAGAAGTCACATCCAATGGAAGAAACCCACACACGATATTCCTTATGTGACTGGGTTTAAACCTTTCATCCACCTCCACATGCCGTTAATGGCAGTAGACTGTTTTCCCACTCTGGTCTAGGAGCAAGGTCATGTCCTGTTTTGAGTTAGGGTGCCACCTTAATAAAAACTGAAAATTGCAGGACAACAACACATGTTTAAAACAATATTTTTAGAATAGAAATCTGAAGCAGAGGAAATGTCTCTCCACTTTTTTTTTAAAAAAAAGCTCTAATTACAAATGTGCATCTGTTATCTGCCCCCATTTTCCTCACAGCGAATAAGGGGGTGATTTTCACCATCACTGGGCGGCGATTTTATTTTTTTTGGCGCAATTGGTCATTTGAAATTTTCCCCAAAGCTCTGGCCCGCTGCCATCGTGGGACGAATGGTCTCCTCGCTCCCGGAATAAGTGTCTAATATCCCTTATTGGTGATTCCTATTTTCGGTTAATTTAAAATACAAAACTACCCAACATGTAACATTTCTAAGTGTTGATTTGTAGTTAATGAACTGAGAGTGGGGACGCGGGGGGGGTTGTGGTGATGCAATGGAGGGGAAGAGGAAAAAGGGGTTGGAAATAAAACATCTTAATGGTGCATTGTCATTCGTGTTCTTATTACCTTGCACAATAACTCCTGCTGAATGTGAATAAGGGGGCCCTGAGCCATCAGTGTCCTTTCTATTGCCACAGAAGAATTTGAAGCAGCCTTGCTCAAAAATGCATTACTTAAACTTTTCAGAAGGGCTCTAATTTGCTGACTTCATTGATGTAGAAGGTTTTTCTGTTTTCTGTTGTCCTGAACAGAAATATTCATGACAGCCGTGCTGCCCTATCAGAATGCTTCAAACAAATCTCATTTGATCTTTACATTTGGAATTGGATTGATGAGTTTTCATTACTCTGTCTTCCAATGGGACATAAACCATGATTTTTTTTTCCAGCACAGGCGCAGTGATTTTTTGGCACACGTTACAAGCTCTGCCCCCAGAATTGTTTTTCGGTAACACGGCACTAAAAAATAACTTCTGCTTTGTGGAAAGTGCCGGGTTTTTTTTTTGCACAACACGTATGTTATCGTACATGGGCGCCAGAAATCATGAATGTGGAAAATCGGGGCCTAAGTAACTGGGCGTAATATTTACAAGTGGAATTTTCTCCTCTGCTACCTATTTCACGACTTAGTTCAGGTAATCTCGCACTCTCACACCTGAGAGGTGACCTAATCCCAGGCCTGTGCCCCTGTCACTCTCTAACCAGCTGCGAGGAGATTTGTAACTTTTCCCTCTGACTTTTTTGGTTTTCCTTCTCACGATTATTTTCATTTACAAATTAAAAATTGTTCATTTTATTTGACCAGGAGGCAGTTAAATTCTGAAACATGAAAGTATTTTTTAAAAACTTTTTTTTTCTTCTTTCTATCTCCATTGTCTGACTGGGAACCTGTTGCCTGCAAAACGCCATCTGCCATTCACATAAGGCAGAAAATAAATGTTGAATTTAATGTTTTTCAATAGTGTTGCTGTTCATTGCAGCAGCTCGGTTGTTCACTTTAAGGCCGGTAACACGCACACAGAATAGTTGTCCATTCTAACCAGATGGGTGGAACTTTACTTTCAGCTATACTGTATCTGTGGAAAAGGCAAACCAGACAAGCTCCGGCTGATTTACCACAATAAGTTCCAAACGGGAGGTTTTTTTTCTTTGACAGATTGGGCAGAAACCTCTCCAAACAAATGCCTTGGAGTTGGACGACATTTCCTGAGCAGAAAGCATTATTTAAAAAGAAAAAAAGACCTGCATTTATATAGCACCTTTCACGCTACCAGACGTCTCAAAGCGCTTTACAGCCAATGAAGTACTTTTGGAGTGTAGTCACTGTTGTTAATGTGGGAAACGCGGCAGCCAGCTTGCGCACAGCAAGCTCCCACAAACAGCGTTGGGATAATGACCAGATAATCTGTTGTTGTTATGTTGATTGAAGGATTAATATTGGCCAGGACACCACGGTTAACTCCCCTGATCATCTTCAAAATGGTGCCATAAGATCTTTTACATCCACCTGAGAGGGCAGACAGGGCCTCGGTTTAACGTCTCATCCGAAAGACGGCACCTCCGACAGTGCGGCACTCCCTCAGCACTGCACTGGGAGTGTCAGACTAGATTTATGTGCTCAAGTCCCTGGAGTGGGACTTGTACCCACAAACTTCTGACTCAGAGGTGAGTGTGCTGCCCACTGAGCCACAGCTGTAATTTAAAATAATTTTCCCCCCAAAATGTAAACCAGAAGGAAGTGACCTTCTCGCAGGTAGTTCATCCAATCCCCACAAAAGCAGTTTTCAAATTGAAAGAGCAAATAGGAAACCATTCAGTTCATCATAAGTTTATTTAATTTTTGGACACTTCTGGAATTGTTCCTCCCATGTGTAGTTCACCAAAAGATCACTAGATGGCACTAAAGTGCACCATCCTGATTTGAAATGAACAATGGAGCTATGCGTGAGAGTGTGCTCGTTTTCAACATCTGTGAAATGAAAAGTCAGGATAATTTTATAATGAAAAGTTGTATTTGTATTAAATAAGTTGCCTATGGACTTATTTATATGTTGCATTGAAGATGAAAATAATGCAATATGTTTTTTTTAAATGGAGTAGGGTTAAAAATTCATACCGAGCCCTCCACGGGGCTTGTAATATTGCCATTTTTACTGATCAATAACAAATATGAATAACCTTTTGCCTTCTACATGCTGATTACCTGAGGTCTTTGAACAGCTCCAAAAAAAATTTAAATTCTCGATTGAAACCGTATTGTAGTGTTAATTATAAAGGGTAACCTCAAGACAAAAACATCTTTTAATCAACCAGTGTAGAATGATGTGCTTTTTTCCTCTTTAGTGTGCAGTTTTGTAGAACTAAAAGATCAGCATCTGTTGTAAGGTCTCAGCTTTCATGCCTCACTGTGTGATGCAGCTGGGGTTCATTGTTAAGTAGACCGGTATTATTTTCACATTTTGTATCCTCATGATCCCACATGGGCTCAGCAGGACGTACAAAGAGGAGCAGAGTCAAAATAATAAACCTTTACTGCAGATGTTTCCAGCTGATTAACCCCAAGAGTTCAGCTGCCGAGACCCAGGTGTGGACTCCCTCGGATGTTCAGCCTTGTCTTTCATGTTCAATTGTCACATTCAACTTTTTGCAGCATATGTTTTTAGTGCAAAAAGTCTTGAGCACAGAGCAACTGAGACGCTCTCTGATTCCGTTGCATTATTTGCATCAAAATCTACCTAAGTCGGTAGTCTGACAGCGGTAGAAATGATATCAGCTCCTGTGTGACCTTTGGAGCTGAAACAGTAATCCAACATACATCATGATGCAGCAATATGATACACGTGGAATCTGCCCTATATTCACACACTGCCACAGGAAGAAAATGGCAACTAATTGACAACTGGGGATCGAAAATGGTCCAGTTTCATATGCTTAGACAGTTAATTATTTAATGCAACTTACATAGATAAATTGTATGTGATGAGATGTACTCAGTCTTTTTTCAAAAAAAAATCTCTGCCGTGTTATCCCAATTGCACCTTTATTAGGGTGACAGAATTCTAGATCACAAGATAATTACTGTTGAGCAAGGCCATTCAGCCCATCTTAGTCCTTGGCTTTTCGCCTGCACCAATCCATCTGGATGTTTATTCAGAGGACTAATCACTCTGCATGAAGAGATTCCTGATATCAGTCCTAAAATGACTGTTTATTAGTTTAAGCCTGTGTTCCAACATCCGACTCCCACAGTTTGATTTAAAGTAGTATTTCAAATTAACCTTTTCCATGCCATTTGCTTTCTTCTGTACTGTGATACGATCACACCTCAAACACCCCTATTACAGATGGAAAAGCACAATTCACTCCAGACTTTCCTCATAACACAGACATCAGACACTGGGGATCCGCTTCGTGGCTCTTCTCTGCATTGCTTCCAGCACTTGAATGTCTCCCTTGTTTCTCAGCAGCCACAAATGACACCAGTGCTCACGGTGGGGTCTGACCTGAGCATTGCAGTTTGTCCCTGATTTTCTCTGATTGTACTGTTCGTCAACATTCTATTGACTTCGACTTTTTTTTAATTTCAAAGATATACTTTATTCATAGAATGTTGTCAAAATACATTACAATACTTGTCAAAGTGCATTACAATATAATCCACAAATCACATTACATATAGCACAATACAGATGAGTGCAGTACATGGTACTGTATTTACAGAAACAGGTTACAAGTACATTATCATTAAAACCTTTTCTCAGTCATACTGCGAGGGGGTTTTACACGGGTTCCAGCCCCTGGGTGTACAGTGATGGGAGGGCCTTAAACTATGGCCCTTTCTCATCGTGTCTTTGCGGCGACTGCACTAAGCTTCACTGTGTCCCTCAGCACGTAGCCCTGGACCTTGGAATGTGCCAGTCTGCAACACTCGGTCGTGGGCAATTCCTTACTCAGGAAGACTGGTAAGTTTCGGGCAGACCGAAGGGCGTCTCTCACCGAGTTGATGGTCCTCCAGCAGCAGTTGATGTCTGTCTCGGTGTGTGTGTCCCTGGGAACATTCCGTGGAGCACAGAGTCCTGTGTTACCGAGCTGCTCGGGATGAACCTCGACCGAAGGCATGGAGTCTCTTTCCAGACCACTTTTGCAAAGGTACATTCTAAAGGAGATGGATGACAGTCTCGTCCCCACCGCAGCCGACTCGAGGGCAGCGTGCCGTGGTGCTGAGACACCAACAGTGCATGAAGGATATGATGGGGAAGGCCCCGCTCACCACCAGCCAAGCTACGCCTTGGTGCTTGTTTGAAAGCTCTGGCGATGAGACATTCTGCCAAATGCCTTCCGACAGTCTGCTCGGGGAACCATCCGACAGTATCCACCATCGCCTTTTTGCGTCGGGTCTCGAGGACGTTTCGTGCAGTTCACTGCTTGATTGATTTGTAGTCAGAGATGTTTTCCTGCACAAACTATTCCACGGAGGATCATTGGTCCGGCACGGTCCAGCTAATTGGAGCGTTCCGTGGCAACGTGGCCAGACCCATTCGTAACACCGGGGACAGATAGAACATCGGCACATAGTGACACTTGGTGTTTGCGTAGCGAGGGTCTGTGCACAGCTTGATGCAGCCGCACACAAAGGTGGCCATCAGGATGAGGGTGATATTGGGTACGTCCTTTTCCCCCTTTATCTGGAGATTTGTACATCGTGTCCCTGTGTAAACGGTCCATTTTCGATCCCCAGATAAGGTGGAAGACGGCTCAGGTGACTGCCGTGGCACAGGAGCGCGGTAAGGGCCAGACCTGCATCCCGTACAGCAACACCGAGAGCACCCCACACCTGATGACCAGGGTCTTGCCCGCAATCTATAGCGAGCGCTGTTCCCACAATTCCAATTTCTGTCTGATCTTGACGATGCGCTCCTCCCAGTTTTTGGTGCACACCCTGGCCGCTCCGAACTACATTCCGAGCACTTTCAAAGTAATCTGACCTGATGGTGAAGGGGACAAAGGATCGGTCGGCTCAGTTCCCAAAGAACATGGTCTCGCTTTTGCTGCGATCAACTTTAGCTCCTGAGGCCAGTTCAAACTGGTCGCAGATGCTCAGCAAACTGCGGACCAACAGTGGATCCGAGCAAAAGACGGCAATCTCGTCCATGTACAGGGAGGCTTTGACTTGAGCGCTTCCGCTGCCTGAGATCATCGCCCCTCTTATGCCCGCATCCTTCCTGATGGATGGCAAAGGGTTTGATCCAACACACGAACAACACAAAGGAGAGAGCACAGCCTTGCCTGACTCCAGATTTGATCGGAAAAATTTCTGCTTTCCGCTTCCCACCCGTTGATTAGAACTGCACGACTGATGTCTGCACTACTGATCCAATTGAGAATTCCCTCCCCAAAGCCCATTTTGGAGAACATGCCCATCATGTACGTGTACAATATTCCATTGAAGGCCCAAACTCATTAAGCAGGTGTCCACCCTTCTGTCCCGCACGTCGGTGATCATATCCCTGAGTAGCGCGAGGCTATCTCCGATCTTCCTGTCGGGTACGGTGCAGGTCTGACCCAGGGGACTCACCAACTCCAGAGCAGACTTGACTGTTGCTCAACATTGGCTGAACATGTTGCGCATCAAGTCTACCAAGACTCTCAACTTCATCCATCGTTCCTTCAACATAATTCGTGGCATAAGGTTCGAAACGGCTGGGGCGCGCACCAAAAACTGGGAGGAATGTATCGTAAAGGTCAAACAGAAATTGGGATTGTGGGAGCAGCGCTCCCTGTCAATTGCGGGCAAGAACCTATTTTCCCTTCCTGGTTGAAATACTTTATATTTGTCTGCATTAAATTTGATCTGCTATTGCTTCAGCCCAATTATATTTTGTTTAACTCGCTCATTCAGTAATTTCTAGGTTGCCCTTTTTTTTAATTCAATGCCCCTCCTAGTTTGGCATCCTCCGTAAATTTGACTAATTTGCATGGAGTTGCTGAATGTAAATTAGAAACAATAGTGGTCCCAACACTGACATGACTTCTATAATCAAAGGCTATCCCTATCTGGATTACTGAAGATTTGCAAGAGAATCTTAATGTTTCTGTTCTTAAAAAGAGCAGTCAATATATTGAGACTGGTTTCACCAGGGGAGCACAGCGCTCCCATAATTGTAGTCATTTGCCAAAGGGTTATTAAGCAATCATTTTGTCTTGTTCACAATTCCTGACCTGGCACTGTTTCATTGTTGGGCAGCTGGTTGTCTGCTGCAGTCGAACGGTTTTTCAGTCATGTGACTGAGGATGACCATCGTGAGGTAACTTTCTGACCTCACTCTCACCCTGAAGCCCTTCCCATCGCCAGGAAATTTGGGCACATGATTGTCTGACCATTCAACATTTTCTGATTTGCATCTTGCCACGCCAGAAGAGCAGCATTATAAAATTACATCCAGAAATTGATATCTATATTTATGGAATTAAATGACAGGACCTGAAATTTGTCTTAGGTTTTCTTTTTTTTAAAATTCGATAGAGAATGAAAGGGAATTATTGCTAATTTTAAAGAAAAACTTCACCTGCAAGAGAAGGTACCTTATAACTGATTTTGTTAAAAAAAATATATCCAGGCAACTCTCTTATCCGGGTCCCTCGGGGATTGGGCTATGCCGGGTAAATAATTTCTCCGTTAGAGCGATTAGCATTATAAAGATAAAACCTGATGCCTTCCTGGACCAAAAGGACTCCGAACGCACCGGCCCGATGCCTTCCCGGCCGAAATTTTAAATCCCGTTACAATGGTTTCCCGTTGGATCCGTGTGCGGATAATCGAGAGTTGCCTGTAGGTTTAAAACCCGCTGTCTGACCTCGCCTTGCTTCTTGGACGCAGTTTCTGGGAGCTCAGCCATTATCTGTGAGATGTTTGGCAGCCCGATGCAATCAGGAAAGATACATATTTGATTTACTATGTTCACTGGCTGCACTTTAGAGAGAAGTAACCCAATTCGGCAGTCCATTGACTCGGTGGAAGGTTAGCAACGTAACGTTACAGTCAGGTACCTTGGGGGAGAAATTGCCCCGATTGGGGGGGTACTTCCCGTGCCAGGCGCGGCAGCCCCGTACTGGCCGCTGGATTGGCCTTACCGCCCCTCAGAGGAAGTGAAGCGCTATCTCGTGTGCTCCGCTTCCTGTAAGGGCGGTGCGCTGTGCACGGCCTCTGATGGCCTCCACTAGGCCACCAGGGCAGCGTGGTACGGGAGCTGCAGCCCGGCACCCAAAACAGAGGGCCGGGACCACGCTGGAGCGCAAGTATTGGAGCTGACCGGAGAGTCGGCTAAACTGCCAAGACTACGGCGCGGGATGCTGGCGCCCTCCCCTTTACCTTGCACCCCATGAGTGGATGTCGACCCGCAAGGCTGGCGTTGACACCAGCTCGCACCAGCCTCCGGGGGGAGGGGCCGCGGGGAAATATCTGCCGTGGGGCAGAAAGGGGTTGAAGCACGGTGCTAAGGGGGTCGCCACGCACGGTGGTGATGTCATCGCCGGTTGCGCGGCGGCCTGGGGCGCGGCGTTGCCGTGACCGCACTTCTGCTAACTCTCGGGAGCCAGTAGCACAAAAAAGGGCAATTTCGACCCTCGTTGTTTCAGGTCCAGTTCTGTTAGTTCTAGCCGAGAAAATGCAATATTTTGACGGAGTGTCTATTGACGCCACTGTGTCAGTCGATGAGTTGGAGATGGGCCGGGACTGGCAGCAAAACCATGTTTCTTGGAGCAAACAAAGTCAATTTGCAGTTTATTCCAGAAGAGACTGCATCAGTGTCTCCCGATAAAAGCAGGGTGATTTCTCCAGGAAAGTGCAGTGAGAGGAGGCTAATCACCTACAGATTATGTAACCTCAATCCCAGTCACTTCGAGCGGTCTCCAGGCATGATTCTCGGGGGAATTACTCAATGATCTCCATTCTGGAGTGTCACTACATGCACCCAACGACTCATTTGGTATTTAAGCTCAAGCCAGTCTGATCAAACATAGCCGGGAGGAAACACTTGGTGATCCGAAAGACCGCAAATAATTAAATTAGACGAGAAAAGGAGTCACAAATGTAATAAAATTAAATTGAAGAATGTATCTTTTAATAAGCATTTGTTTTGATCAATTTCAGGAAATGGTTTTGTTAACCCACGTGCTTCACCAGGCCTGCTGTGCTCCACCAGAGGGAACGGGTTGGGCAAAGTAATGCCCACAAAGTCTCCGCCCCCTCCTGGTGGAAATATCGGAATGAACAATCGCAAGCCAGACCTTCGTGTGGTAATTCCACCAACCAGCAAGGGCATGATGCCACCTCTGGTGAGTCCATTACAACACACTGCAATGAGGATTACGTTATCAGTAGATGCATAACTCTGTTTAGTTCTGTTACTTTGGAAATGATAAGCAGTGTGCCTGACAGAAAATAGTGGGTGCACTGTATCTGTGGTTACGCTGCTCCTGGGAAGGATTGTGCTGGGCCAAAAATGACCTGTCATAGAATATTTTTAATATTAACAAAGCAAATGCATTGCGAACACCCTCTGAATATTTCGTGATACAACAAAAGCTTACGTTTACATAGTATCTTTCACCTTTCACACAACAACATGCCCCAAAGCAATTCTTGGGGAGGGTGGCTATTACTAAGCAGGAATATGGGAAGGTGGCATGAAAAACATGTTCAAAGATGAAGGCTTATGAAGATAGATGGATTTAAGAAGAGAAGCGAGCTGAGGGGACGGGATGGTGAAGCCTCTGCCAATAATGGTAAAGCTGAGCAGTTCTGAAAATGCACAACATTACACGCTGGGATGTACGCGTGGAGCAGGTTGCCCAGGTAGGGTGGAGAAAAGCCCTAGAAAAACAATGAGAATAATAACTAGGATTTTTGAAGTAATTTCAGTAGGGGCTAAAGAGCCAGTGTAGATTAGCATCATCATCATAGGCAGTCCCTCGGAAAAAAAAAAATGAGTCCTTAGGTGGCTGAACAGTCCAATGCGAGAACCACAGTCCCTGTAGATTAGCAACAACAGAAGTGGTAGCTGTGCAAGGTCCCCTGAAAGATGAGGTGCAGGTCTGAGGTGGAGTTGGGGACACCAGTGAGGAGAATGTTCGAGTAATTGAGTTTCAGCGGCACTGGGGGGGGTGAGGTCAGGACATGGACAGGGTCATGTTCCTGAGGTGGAAGTAAGCAGTCTTGGCAACGTATTGGACGTGGGGTTGAATAGAACACACTCAGATTCACACTCAGCAAGTGGCTGGCGAGGGAAGTGGAATCTGTGCCTGAGGCAGAGAGCGGCAGCCAAACCAACAGCCTTCCATCTTGAAGTTGAACTAATGCAAGTTCTGGCTCCTGTAGGATTTGATGTCGGCCAGCAGGCAAGGGTGACCGCCATCGAATCAAGGGTGAAACAGAAAGGGAGAGTTGGTGTCATTGACATACTTGTGGAGGTTGTTTGAAAAGGATGTCACTGTTGGAATGGGAGGAGGGGGGAGGCAGAGGATGACTGACTGTGTGGATAAGGGAGGAGAAGTTATTGAAGAAAGTCAACTGACTACATTGGGAAAGATGACATTGAAAGCAAGAATTGGCAGCACCGTGGGTGCCACGAGAATCTAAAACATTTACCCAACATCAATGCCATTGTTTCCTTTCAATATACTCATTAACCAGTTTAAAAATTGAAGCAACAGAATAAACATTTTGAATTTAATCTATATCTTGTATTGATTGACTACCAATTATGAGCAGTCTCGGGATCATTTTCACTTCTAGTAACAGAGTATGTTTATTTTGTATCTGCTTTCTGCAGTCAGAGGAGGATGAGTTGGATATGGTAAGTCTGATCTCACCTTGGAGAAATGTGTGTGCTTATAATAGGTCTTGAAAGAGGCTTGAACTAATGCTCATTTTCAGAAGATAATAGTTTTGTATTATCGACTCGTATTGCATGGTTTTTGTGTTGATGGTGGGAATTACTTTCCACTTAAAGGGGAAGGACAATCCAATGTGTGGGACTCCAGTGTCTCATGCCCTTGCATTTTAGCCATTTAAAGAAAATATTTCTGCGCCTACTTTTGAAGTAACTGCTAATTTTAAAATAGCATCAAATCTTGAAATCATAGCTCTTGCTACTCCCTTCTGTTCTTTCTCCCAGCAGCCAGACTCAAAGCACATAAGAGCTCCTACAATAACTGCCATCTTGTCCTACTCATTTCCCAATTAACTCTCATTAACTTGACCGAGATATAAATTTATAGAAAGGTTTGATTTTTGTCCAGAGTTTATGGTGCATCCTGCTTTGATATGATTTATTGAAACCCTTCTACCTCATTAACATAAGTCTATTATTAACATCACTAAGTTGTATCCCTTGAGCGTCCCAACATTTTAGTTTGAATCAAGGATCTAATTCGTGCCACGCAAACATTAGCTGTGGACTCCGTTAAAAGTGCCTGGATTTGTTCCTCGATATTGGTCCAAATATTGTCAACCACTAAATAACTCCATACCCACCATTAGTCGTTATTAGTCGTCAACAAGTTCTATAATGATAGGCCGCTGAAAGCTTTCCTTTTGTTCCACAGAGATTAATTGATGAGAGCGTAATACTTTGCATTAAAATGGATGTAGTATTATGAACTACAACCATTTCATGCTGCATAACAATTTGTTATATTTAATTCTTTCTGCATGCTTTTAGGATGTTTGTGATTCTTAATCTAAAAATATTTGGTTTAGAAATTCACTGAGCTAATGCAAGCTGCAACAGAAAAGCATGTGTTTAATAACAACCATCTTTTTATACAGTTTCAACCTCTCTTATTTCCGGGACTCCCTTATCCGGGACCACCCCTCGTCCGGCACCATTCCCGGCCGCTCCAACATGAACAAATTTGTAACGAGATAATGTATAGCGCCCTGTAGCTAGGAGGTATCTGGAGCTGTATTGAGAGAGAGAGAGAGAGGGTCGTTGAAAGAACGACATGTTAAAACTCCACATGGCTGTCTGAGATCTCCCAAATAAAGAGTTAAGTTGAACTAAGAATGTTCAAGAGACTATAAAATACAAAATTGAAGTCCTTCCTCGCTTCCGACTCCCGCCTGACCCCGAAAACCATCCCCCCCCCCCCCCCACCACGATCTCTCTCTCTCGCACTCCCAACCCCAAGCCATCCAGTCTCCATATCCCCTTGCTCCATACCTATACCGTCCAATTTAACGTGACCTCCCCTGGTCCAGAAAAATCCCTTATCCGGCACAGGCCAGGTCCCAAGGGTGCCGGATAAGACAGGTTCAACCTGTATAATTTTGTCTTACCATTGGTATTTTATTTTAACATAATTTGTTGTAAAAATGTCTTTCTTTCTTCAACCAATGCATGTAAGTAATAAGGCTTTCCTACCATTTGCTACTGTTTGAAGAAGGCCCTTGTCTTCTAATCTGGTTAGATTATCTTCCTTTCCATTCGCCCCCTCACCCCTTGCTCCCCTCCCTTTTGGTACTTTGCCCCCTGTAGCCGTTATTCATGGGCGAGACTTGACGGTAGGGATTGCTCTGTAGTGATCAGGAGGAAGAGAGCTGCAGCAGCACTGAGGCCAGTTATAGAACCCCTATTACTGTGCAGCTGACTCCACACAAACTGGCCATTGCATTGGGAGCTGGTACGCACCAGTTACTCTAAGCAAGCAATTGGAACAGCTGAGTACACATTGCTTAAAGTGCTAGTGCTGATTCTTCTCGATGGCTACAACTCCTAATTGAATGACGCGATTCCGTGTTGCCAGTGCTGGGCACTTGCCTCAGTTATATTGCATGGTGCACTCCACAGCACCCTGCCAGCACACAAACAACTGTACACGTGCAAACTTGGCTATGTGTCATGGATTGAAAATTACAGTAGATCTCCTGTTTTTAAAAAAAAAGGAGGCCACTCATTCCATCATATCTTTGTTGGCTCGCTGTGAGAGCAATCCAGAACTATTCCCACCGTTTATTCACTATTCTCCACTATTCCCCAAATATTTATCCAATTTCGGGGTTGCCACCAGTACTGTAAAGTAAATTCAGCAATGGACAGGCAAGTGACGCGCGGACACAATGGGCTGAATGGCCTCCTGTGCTGTAAATTTCTGTGACGCCATTAAAGATGCTCTGCAATTGACAGGAGGAAAGCAGAGGAGAGATCTGCTCCCCTCGACCCTCCTTCTGCACACCAATCCACCTGGTGGCCTGACACACAACTGGTAAAATCAACAAGTGGGACAAGTGAGTTCCAGGCTCAAACTCCCAGCAGCTTTCTGTTTGAGAGTTCAATACTCATCCTGTTTGAATTCCTGTTAAACTGCATTGTAAACGTGAGCAGAATTGGAGTGGGTCCCGTTTAATTCTTCCACACTAGAAGAAACAGAAAGTGGTGAACTCATTAAAAGATTAAGGTCCCAGTTATTCCCCTGTGCATGCAATTTTCAACTTGATAGCACAAACCTCCAGTACATCCCATTTTGGACAATGAATAATCCCCAATCCTGCATTTTCATTCATTATAAACCTGGGGCCAGTTTTGGTTATTAAAGCAAGTTCTGTATTGTACAAACTATAAAATGGGGCTCCTTGCTTTTGTGATGAATCTAGCCATCCCTGTGAACTAAGCAGATAAATGACATTTCGTTGGGAAACCTATATCACAGTTTTTTTTTAAATATAGAGAATGAAAATATATATTTTTAAATAACTCAATCTTTTATTTGTAGAATGTACAGAGGATAAACAGTTCACAGTCAACACAGCCTCTTGCCACTCCAGTAGTGTCCGTTACTACTCCAAGTCTACCACCGCATGGTCTGTTGTACTCGACATACAACACTGGTAACCGAATAATATTCATTCAAGTGCATTATTGTCTGTGCTGAAGTAAAGTTATTAGAAAATTGTTCCTTTCCTTATCCAATTTGTAAAAATGAATATAAAGCAACATTGCTTGAATTCTGTGACCAGTTTGCAGCCAGGTTATAGGATGGAAGGTGCTTGGTTATGCTGCCTGTTGGTCCCGTACCTAACGGTGTGGAACTGAGCCAATCAGCCGATGAAGATATCAAGAGGTCAATAACCAGGGGCATAGATTTAAAGCGATTGGTAGAAGGATTAGAGGGGAGCTGAGGATAACATTTTTCACCCAGAGGGTGGTGGGGGTCTGGAACTCACTGCCTGAAAGCGTGGTAAAGGCAAAAACCCTCATCTCTTTCGAAAGTACTTGGATATGCACTGGAAGTGCCGTAACCTACAAGGCTATGGATCAAGAGTTGGAAAGTGGGATTAAGCTCTTTTTCGGCTGGCACAGGCATGATGGGTCAAAAGGTCGTCTTCTGTGCCACAAACTTCTATGGTTCTATGATCAAGGTTTTATCTGGGGCCTGTGCCGACTTTAATTCAAAATGGATTTGCTTAAGTTTCATGTTGACATGTTACCAACAGAATCAAAAGACAAAATTCAGAGACTTAAAATATGCTATACAAACATTGTATTGTACTTTATGAAAATAGTGCAAACATGCTGCCTTACCATTAAGATTAATGCACTTAATTACTGAACAACTGTACTAATGTATTTCTATATGTTGAAGGTGATACATTAAGAACATAAGAAATAGGAGCAGGAGTAGGCCATACAGCCCCTCGAGCCTGCTCCGCCATTTAATACGATCATGGCTGATCCGATCATGGACTCGGGTCCATTTCCCTGCCCGCTCTCCATAACCCATTATTCCCTTATTGTTTAAGAAACTGTCTATTTCTGTCTTAAATTTATTCAATGTCCCAGCGTTCACAGCTCTCTGAGGCAGCGAATTCCACAGATCCACAACCCTCAGAAGAAGTTTCTCCTAATTTCAGTTTTAAATGGGTGGCCCCTTATTCTAAGATCATGCCCTCTAGTTCTAGTCTCCCCCATCAGTGGAAACATCCTCTCTGCATCCACCTTGTCAAGCCCCCTCATAATCTTATACGTTTCGATAAGATCACCTCTCATTCTTCTGAATTCCAATGAACAGAGGCCCAATCTACTCGATCTTCCCTCATAAGTCAACCCCCTCATCTCTGGAATCAACCTAGTGAACCTTCTCTGAACTGCCTCCAAAGCAAGTATATCCTTTCGTAAATATGGAAATCAAAACTGTACGCAGTATTCCAGGTGTGGCCTCACCAATACCCTGTACAACTGTAGCAAGACTTCCCTGCTTTTATACTCCATCCCCTTTGCAATAAAGGCCAAGATTCCATTGGCCATCTTGATCACTTGCTGTACCTGCATACTATCCTTTTTGTGTTTCATGTGCAAGTACCCCCAGGTCTCGCTGTACTGCGGCACTTTGCAATCTTTCTCTATTTAAATAATAACTTGCTCTTTGATTTTTTTTCTGCCAAAGTGCATGACACTTTCCAACATTATACTCCATCTGCCAATTTTTTGTCCACTCACTTAACCTGTTTATGTCCTTTTGCAGATCTTTTGTGTCCTCCTCACACATTGCTTTTCCTCCCATCTTTGTATCATCAGCAAACTTGGCTACGTTACACTCAGTCCCTTCTTCCAAGTCGTTCATCTAGATTGTAAATAGTTGGGGTCCCAGCACTGATCTCTGCGGCACCCCACTGGTTACTGATTGCCAACCCGAGAATGAATCATTTATCCATACTCTACCGTTCATTAAGGGGGTTATTTTGGTGAAAGGGTGAAAACAGGCGTTAAATGGCTGCCTGTGTGAAAGTCTGATTTTTAGCATGCAATTTTGGTCCTAATTGCTGATTACCATAATTTAAACTTGAATGGAGGTGCTAAAACAGATAGTTTGGCACTCGAGTACTGATTCGACACAATTTTAATGGAGCAGTAAATGTGGGCTCTATGTACCCACTTCCACTGAAGGTGTTGAGTGCGCTGGCTGACACACTGACACACAGGATGGCTCAGGGACTGAGTGAGAGGGCAGCACTGGAGGTCCTGGTGGAGGAGGTCCAAAGGAGGAGGGATGTCCTGTACTCGCAGGGGGAAGGAGTCCACCTCGCCCTCCTGTCCCTCTCTCCTGCAATAGCTCCTCCCATTCCTCCCACAGATCAAGGGGGACCCCTAATAAGATGCCCATGACCAAACTCTCCCTTTCTCCTGGTGACTCTTATAAGGTAGAGAGGCACAGCATTTTCTTTTAGGTGACATCCTCAGAGAATTTTCAGAATAAATGTTGATAGTGTTGGTGAGGTCTTGACAGAGTATTCCAGAAAGTCTCCCAATGTGTTTCAAAAGTTCTCCAAGTTGTGAGGAGGACACAAAAAATTTGCAAAGGGATATAGATCAGCTCAGTGAGTGGGCAAAAATTTTGCAGATGGAGTATAATGTGGGAAAATGTGAGGTTATCCACTTTGGCAGAAAAAAATAGAAAGGCAAATTGTAATTTAAATGGAGAAAAATTGCAAAGTGCTGCAGTACAGAGGGTCCTTGTGCATGAAACACAAAAGTTAGTATGCAGGTGCATCAAGTGATCAGGAAGACAAATGGAATGTTGGCCTTTATTGCAAGGAGGATAGAGTATAAAAGCAGAGAAGTCCTGCTACAACTGTACAGGGTATTGGTGAGACCACACCTGGAGTACCGCGTACACTTTTGGTCTCTGTATTTAAGGAAGGATATACCTTTATGTAGTGTTTGAAATCCTCTACAATAACTAGTTTACTCCCAATCAGCTGGTTGCTGATGGGAGAGGGCATTGGGTCAAATGTTTTCCAGCAAAATGGCATGCAGCCTCTTTAATGAGCATTAACAGGCAATTTAAGTGACAGTCGGGCCTTTGACGATCCTCCAGCCAGCTGCTACTCACACCAGCTTCACCCCCCACTCAGCCATGATCATATTGAATGGTGGTGCAGGCTCAAAGGGCCGAATGGCCTACTCCTGCACCTATTTTCTATGTTTACCAATATGGCGTCTTGCACTAAACGTGGACTAAACCGTCACTTCCAACTCAAGGCCCCATCTTGGAGGCACTTTAGCACCTGAAGGAGCCATTGAAAATTGCTCCCTAATCGCTTAGGTGGCTTTGAGCGCCTGATCATTTAGGAGAAATACTTGAATGTTTTTAAGATGATAACACTGTTGGAGGGGGTCAGTGGAAACCCTGTTGCACCTGAAACATCTACAGCAAACATGCTTTCCCAAATCCGTGTTCAGAAAATAGTGATATTACCCAGGTTTCATTTTATTTAACTAAGCTTGAATCTGCTCAGTTACATGACTGAAAATATATAGTAAACAAAAACTCTGCCTGACTCAATTTTGATACAAATCTAGTGCCATAAAATTGGTAAGGAACCAAATTGTTCATGTGGGCCCATAAATACAACAATGGACTCCTGGAAAATTGGGTGAATTGTTTCCAGCTTTTAAATCTGCCAATGATATCTGATGAAGAACAACTTCTTTGCCTGATAAAACCTACCTCTTTGCCCAAGCTTTTGGTCACCGGCGCTAATTTCTACTTGTGTGGCTCGGTGTCAATTTTTTTTTGTCTTCTAACACTCCTGTGAAGCCTCGGGAGGTTTTACTACGTTAAAGGCGCTATATAAATTCGAGTTGTTGTTGATAGACAAAAGAGCTGTCCTTTTTGAGGCACTTCTGTTAATTAACAATTGATGAAGGTTATTTAATGAGTGTGTATTTCACAGAATAAATCTTCATGGAGAGTAAGAAATGAAATGAAGCTTCTGTTCTTCGGTATTCACTGGGGTATTTGCTTTTTAAAAGTGCAGATTTCTGTATATCCAGGAGTAACTGAAAATAAATGTTTCCCTCCATTTCATCTGCAGATTATTCACTAACCAGCGCTGACTTGTCTGCACTATCAGGATTCAACTCACCAGGGACATTGTCATTAGGGCCAGTGTCTGCATGGCAACAGCAGCACCTTGGACCAGCAACCCTCAGCTCACTAATGTAAGTTAGCCATTGCTAATACAGTTTGATAGAAAGCTATCTATTATTAACAGGAATTTAAATCAAAAATGATTGCAAATATTGTTGCTGGAATATCTATGATCTTGGGGTAAGTGCCCCATGCTGTCTGGTCCTGGGCCCATGCCGATCCGGATGGTCCCAGGTTTGAGTCCTGGGCTGTGATGAGTTAGCTGAGCTTAACTAAGCAGAGTTGACAGCATTCCAAGTAGCCTTTGTTCCTGGGTTACAGATGTGAAAAAACCAGCAAGGTTCCTGCTGCTGTCTCCCATCCAGTAACTCTTGGCTTGAATGCCAAGTGTGGACAGTGGGTGGGGACAGGATTAAGCTCAGCTTTGAGGCCTGTTTGAGTCCATGTATAGAGCGTGGCCATTTGTCCAAGGTACTGGAGGGCCACCACAACTCAATAAACCAAAACCCAGGCTCAGTTACTGCTTTCAAGTGAGCAGAGTTAGGGGCAAAAATAATTACTCCTGCTTATGATAAGTCTTAGTTAACCCATGTTTTCCTAAATGGTAACTATAAGTAGGAATACTTTAAAACAAAATTAAAAAAATATATACATATATATAATAAATTATATCAACCTCCTTATACATTTAGGAATTTCCTCCAACCAAGTGGGCAAAGTCACTTTCAGTGACAGTCTCTCTAACTATTCAGACTTCAGCACATTTAGCCTTTCCCCCCAGCTCTGCTGACTCACTCTGAAATAGACCTTTGGGTGCTTCCAAAAGACCGTTTACCTGTTCTGTTCCCACACTAAGGAAAATATTTGGTAGATTTTGAGGGGCAAATTGGGTACCATCTTCAAGACCCAAAGTTGCTGCGGTTTTTGTAACTTTTTTGCTGGATCTTCTGCAGTCTTTGACAGGTTTTTGAAACTGAAATTTATGTGGTGTCCAATCTGTGCCATGCCAGCACTTGGTTTTAAAATATTTTCAAAGCACCACAGATGCTTTCTCGTGTTGGAGACCGACAACTTATTTCTCTGATGCTTTCTGTCTGATCATGATTTCGGCATGACCAGACAGATTTCGGGCCACAGAAAGCCAAAATCCCTGAAATGTAATCCAGGCGTCCAGAATCACCACATTCTGGGAATTCAGTGAGCTACCTGAGCTGTGGCCTACAAACTCATCAGCACCAGCACACCAATACAGGTGCAACGTCCCGAATCCAGAATTCCAAAAACCGGACATTTTGCGCATAGCTGATGGAGTCGTCCGGAATTTATTGTCTGAAAAACGAACATTTTTGAGGCAGAACCTGAAATCTGCCACGGATTCAGCCGAGGATCCGGATTTCAGACAAGAAAATCAAGTCTGAAATCTGTAATCCGTGCCAGACTTTGGATTTTGCCGGATTTCTGACCTCGTTGCTCAAAACCCGGCACGGATTTCGTTGAGGATTCTGGATTTCAGACTATTGATTTTCTTGTCTGAAATCCGGAAAAACCAGAATAGATTTCCTCCCGAGGATTGCAGATTTTGGACGTTGTACCTGTACCAGCAAGTGTCTGGGTGCCTGGGCACAAGAACTAGGGTAACACCCCACCCTGCATTCATTGAATGGACCAGCTCACACCTCACTAATTATTTTGAGAGCAGTGCAGTCATGGTGTGGGCTGACAATTGCCTGAAACACAAAGGACCTTGGTTTCTTGATGTTGCTTTATTACTGGTTGCACCTTACTTGCGCCAGAATTGAACGGACAGATTTCAATACTTTTACAAGGCTCGAGGATCTCTATGTTCGAGGAGCCGATGATCTGCTTCTGGGAGAGGTTGTGTGTCAGCAAAGCTGGGAGAAGGTCAACTGACTTGGTCCAAAAGCTTAAAGGGACAATATTGCTGAGATGCTTCACCTTCCATACCTTCCCCCAGTGGATTGCAGAAATGTCCTATTTGCATGTGGTAAGCAATCTACCATCTTCCTGCCTTGGACCGTCAAAGAGTAACGTGGCTCTAGGTCAAGCTGCTGCGATTCTGTAACTATAGCAAGTGTACGAGTGATAATTAATGCTCCCTTTCAGTGTTTCCTCTCTTCCCCCCTAATGGCGTTTCAGCCAGTTGCTGCCGAGACTGTAAGTTCATGGGGTGTGAAATCTCCAGCAAGGTTCTTCGGCTTTTGCTGCAGCCTGTCTGCACACTTCACCACTGTGATAACTATTGTTTCCTTGTTGAATCTGGCAGCAGGATTCATAACAGCCTGAGGGTCCATTCAAGATTTAACTCCCCTGCACCTGTGACCTGCAGTGGTAACTTGCTGCTCCATATGCCACTGGGCTTCCAGTCATGGCGTGCCTGGCTGTGGGATGCTGAATGATTCACTGCTGGATCCTTTCCAGTTCTTGCTCTGCAGCTAACTATAGCAAAGTAGGGGACAGTGTTATTTCAGTTTCCATAGAGTAAGTTGAAGGAATTTATAAAAGTTGAGCTATTAGTCCTATAGTTTATTTTCCTATTTCAGTGGAGAAGTGCCGAGACAACACTTGGCTAGTGTGCACAGTGGCGTTACTGAAATCAGGAACTCACGGACTGGAGATTTGCAGGAGTTAGACCTCTTGAGTATCATCACTTCATGTTGCAGCATTGCCGAGATATTAAGCATGATTTTGATCGACATTGTGGCCATTAACAAAAAAAAAAGTTTGGATAATGCTAATGGTGTCAGCTGTGGCTCAGTGGGCAGCACTCTCGTCTCTGAATCAGAAGGTTGTGGGTTCAAATCCCATTCCAGGGACTTGAGCACAAAAATCTACGTTGACACTCCAGTGCAGTACTGAGCAAGTGCTGCACTGTCGGAGGTGCCGTGTTTTGGATGAGACATTAAACCGAGGCCCCGTCTGCTCTCTCAAGTAGAGGTAAAAGATCTCATGGCACTATTTCGAAGAAGAGCAGGGGAATTATCCCTGGTATCCTGGCAAATATTTATCTCTCGATCAAAATAACAAAAACAGATTATCTGGTCATTATCACATTGCTGTTTGTGGGAGCTTGCTTGCAAATTAGCTGCCGCACTTCCCACATTACAACAGTGCCTACGCTCCAAAAGTACTTCATTGGCTGGGTAAAGCGCTTTGAGATGTCCGGTGGTCGTGAAAGGCGCAATATAAATCCAAGTCTTTTTATTATCTGCTTTATACGCGAAAGAGTCTTCATGCTCACCTAACCTGTTGTTTCCATTTTCTGCAGAGTTAACAGTCAGTCACTTCAGGGTTCAAACCTTTCAATCAACACCAACCAGAACATCAACATCAAATCGGAGCCCATCTCACCCCCCCGAGACCGGATGACTCCTTCAGGTTTCCCTCAGCAGACCCGACACGACACGGGACGCTCGCCCGTCGATAGCCTGAGCAGCTCCAGCAGCTCGTACGACGGAAGCGATCGCGAGGACCCTCGGGGCGACTTCCATTCGCCCATTGCACTCGCCAGGCCCTCCGCAGATGACCGGGAAAGCCCATCTGTAAAGCGCATGCGGATGGACACATGGGTGACATAAAGCCCTCTTTTGCTGCCGTTTTGTAGTCATCTCTTTTGTTACAAGAGAACTGTCCTTACATATCTAAAACAAGGACATGGAAAATGTGTAAGTTAATCAGGTACTCTACAGTGCAAATTAATTGTATATTTGCAGGTGTCCCACATTTAAATTTTAGTCACTGTCCCAGTCTGGCACTTATTTGTATTAGCTGTTATCTTATACTGGTTTGCAAAAAAATAAATTTATATTCAACCCTACCATGCTTGCAGAAACAAGACAGTTGGTTGTCAATTCTGACAGTGTCCTGTGTGTGTGTATAAAAATGGTGTGGCTAGTTAAACTTTCTGCTTTGTAGCATTGAAGCTGTAGAAAGAAATAAAAAGAGAGCAATACTGTACATAAAATAAATCTATGATCTTGAACCTGGCATGGGTCTCCGTCTCTTGAAGGAGTGTTATAAATTGCACGGTGTAGGGCTGAGGTGAACAGTTCTTTCTGCATGTGCAAAAACGGGTTGTAAAAGTGGCAACGCAATTTATTAAGTACATTGGGAACATGCATTAAGTACCCGCATGAGAAACAAGGAGACTGTTGGTGAAATATAGCATTAAGAGAAACTTAATATATTAAGTTATAATTGGAATTGGGTTAAAGTTCTTTATGTTGATGTCTGAAATCCAAATTTGATTCCAGATCACTTATATATTTTTATTAAAAGAAAACATAATACCCCAACTTATTATTGACTATATAGAACTGTATAATTTTAAACACATTCAGCTATGAAATTATTTATATATGCCAAAGTTGCATGTTGCTGCTCTCTAGATATGGTTTTATCTTGTTACCTTGGCTTAGTTTTTGCTTTTTTAAATGCAGGCTAAACCTTAAAGCCATGAACACTTGCTAACCTATATGTAAAGAGAATTTGAGCCAAATGTTTGTGTACATAGCATCTTAAATATATCACCTTTGGTGTCAGTGTACAATGTATTGTTGTACGTTCACCAGATTAAAGTATATTTTTGTGGATTATCGCCAACTTGACGGGGCAAGATCCTTATGAGTAGAGTATCCACTGGTAATATTTTGTTTAATATGCTGTACTTCCTTGGGTTTTAATTATTATATATGGCATTTGCAGAAAGTAGTAAAGGTTTTATTTTCCTCTATGGCAGTGAATGTGTACAATAATTGTTATTTCTGTGCTGTATGGTAATGCTTTACTATACATATAAAAAGCAGATCCTAAATCCTGATGTTATATTTGTCATGCACAAACTCGAAAGCAAGTTCCTTATATTGTAGACTGCTGTGGATGGAATTTCACTGTTTTATTCAATTACACTTCTGATAAACTGCCTTTTGGTGATAATTCACTGACAGTAGACACTTGTGGTTCATTTTTTTTAAAATACCCGCAAGAGACTAGTGCGGGTGAGAGTAATAAATGCAAAGGTTTTCTTTTATATATTAAAAAAAAAAAGGATTGTTCAGTGGTGAGTGCAATAGGAGATTTGACAATCACAAGGGGAAGGCCTCAGTGCACACTCGTAGAAACAGAGCAATAGAGTAAGGTTTGCACCCCTTGAATGGACTGACCTGATGACTCCCAAGTGAGCCAAGGTTGATTGCACCAAAGGGAACCAAATCTGTTCACGTTCATGGCTAGTCCACACGTTATGTAATTTAGTGATAAAGTATGTATAAAACAAATGAAATGTGAACTACAATTGACCTGCAGTTTGCCGTTTGGTTCTAGTGACATCACTGTCGGAACTGGTCCCTTCATTCTGCCATCTGTTCTCCATCCTAACTCCATCTCCAAAAGTGATGAGAGCTATTTGCAAGGGGATGCCATCATGCGATATAAACTGTTCTGCTAAAGGATAGCCGGTTACTAATGCAAAATGGGAAGTATGGCTTTGGCAACCTTTTAGCTCAATATCCACTAATACAAAATAACGGCGCAAAGTTTGCAATTGAATAGACCTTTTACTTGGTTTATCACAGACTCCATTCCTTTTTTTAGAGTGAAGCACAATAAGTGTGTACACATGACTGGCTATCAAGGTTCATGCCATTAGTATCCGTTCTGCTTAAGCTGCAGTGACAAAAATTGTTTTGTATGACTTGTGTTCTTACAAAATGTACTCATGATATGATCATTACTGCTTTTTGGTTCATTTATTAACAATAAATATGGGCAGAATATTCCTCCTTTGATTTTTATTTGAGATGGGGGGGAAATCTAACCTTTTTTGTTTAGATAACTCTTGTAGATAAGTTGGCCCATTGCTTTGTTTGAGGTATATATTCAATTGATTTTACTCCGTGTTTGTACTATGGATGCACCTCGTTTGGAATGAACACTTAACACACTCAAATCAGTATGATCTTTTTCAGATTTATTTTTTCCCTCCTTGTTTCCATATATTAATTGGCTGAAAATGCATTCAAAGACTGACGAATTAAAGCGAATGCTACTGAGATGACGGTAGAAATTCTAATTTGCTCACTCACTGCTGAACAGACCTCTTTTAAGCTGCAGAGAAACAGCTGAGTTGTATAATCTGCAGAACTGAAAAAAAAATGCTTTATTGAATTATGCATGTATATGAAATTTTCTGTACATTTGGTAAGAAGTTTGCTTCACATTTACTGTGTCTCCTTGTGTGCAAGTTGCCTTATGTGGTGGCATCATTGACCTTTGTTCCCCAATGATAACAAGTGTCCTACATTGTGGGTATTAATGTTGCATAACCGTGTCAGTGGCATGCATGGTTTAACATCGGAACTGTGTTGCTAATAGTTGATACTTTTATGTCTTACATTAAGAAAGCCTCACTAGTTCAATTTAATTATCAATTTAAATACAACCTTGTTCTTCAAATACATCCTTTCCCTTCGCCGTATCAGACCATTTCCCCGTGTGTCTCCTGCCCTTTTGCACTGACACTCAAACCCTTTAGCTGGGAATAAGAAGTAGTTGGAGTGGGGCCTCCTTTTATAAGCCAGTATAATACTGGTTTGTGGATGGTCTTATGGAAGGGGCTCACCTGAATAAAGAAAATATTGCACCTAAATAAACACTTGCACGAGCAGTTGATCATTGCAAAAACAACAGTTTGTGAACGACTGTGGAAAGGCAATGATTGCTGCCGGTTCTATTGCTGATGGCCAGTGTCTTTAAAAAAAAAAAACTATAACATTGAAATGAGCTGGGTACTGCCGCCTTTCTTCATGCCTCAGAATCCTTAAACGTATCATAATAGCACACCACGTCTAACTTCTACGTGGAGGTATTGCAAATAAAGTGCAGCTAGCTCAAAATACAGAGCATTTGAGGTAACTTACCATCTAATTTTTGAGGGGAAAGGAAAGTAGGTTTGGGGTCTACAATCTAAGAAAAGGGGTTTTGCGTTCACAGTAAATTCAGACTACACAGAGCTAGATTTTCTGCCCATTATTCTTAATCCTCTAGGTTTCTGGATACAATTTTTTTTTTGTCCCTTAGCTGAATGATTTATTCTTTGAGATATTTATCCAATGCAAGTATATTACTTGAAAACGCACATGCGCACTCACACACACACACACACACACACACTATTAGAGTCTGAAATTACAACTGTTGGAATCTGTAGATCATTGTTTAACTACCAGCAAAGAAAAATCAGTTGTGACCGATTTTCCGAGGGGAACTGAAAACCTTATACTGTTATAGCTGATCTTTCGAGATGGATTCCACCTGCGGGACAGCAGGAGGTGAAAGCAGCGTGTAATTTAGTGTCTAGATGCATGTGATAAGATGCTTTGTTTCCATATCCCAAACAGTAAAAAGTATATAACTGTTTAGAGAGTTTCTTAATCAGTGACAGGAGCTATGGCAGTTCTTTTGGAAGTATAAAAGTCCAGTAACTCGAGTGCAGCAGCCAGAAGTGACCCACATTGGTCTTTCACTTGAGTGAGAAAATACCTACAATACTCGTGCGTCAGCTATTCTGCATGTTTGTCTAACGCACAGTTCCTGGTAGGAAGAGGACTTTCAATAACACCATGTGTTGTTGCCACCCATTGCATTTTAATTTCGGATTGTCACATTTTCAATTATGTAAAATATCAATACTGTGGGCAGTAAAAGTACTAATCACGCTCAGGGTAAATTTTAAATAAAATTTATTTACCACCTCAAATGCTTCACTGGTGTCATAATCCCATGGACCCAAATTAATAGGAATTTAAGTAGGACATGATAATGTCAGCTACCGAATGTGAAGGAGTAAGTACATGGGAACACCATTACATTAGTCTTGAATTCCTTGATTACTAATCTTCTCGCCCTATTTTTCTTCAAAACGTTTTACAGATCTTAAATGCAAAGATCTAAGGAGATCTTGGAAAGTGGCACAATTCTGTGTAGGATGAGGTTAACCGGGTTTGGAGTAATCACTATATGCAATGCTTATCTGTGGAACGCAGGGGTATATGAAGGTGATGTCCATCTGCACACAAGAGACAGTAAATAAGAACCTCAACTTCCTGTCTCTGGACACTGTTTATGGAAAACTAAACAAAGTATGCAAAGAGAAAGGGAATACAAATGATTTTCTTTTGCACAGACTTCCTACCCTCTGCTGTGCAAGACACTGCTTTGCAAAAATATTTAAAAATGGCTTTTTTAAAAACTGATGTATTTGGTAATTGTTTGTTATTTGTAGAAATCACCGGAGCTGTTCACGGTTTAAACTTTAAGCCTGTTGGCAGCACAAGCTGGACTTTGTTGCCATCATTGAAACAAATATTGATGAGACTTTAAGTTAACCTGCAATTTCCCTGAATGTGTTGTTTTTCTTCATTATACAAAGATAAGTGAACTTTTTATCAGATGATTACAATTATGCTAGAGATTGTTGTAAAAATTTGTACCCTGCACTCACTTAAGTAAAGATATTGGCTTTTACTGTGTAATGAGAGTCCATGTCAGTTATTCAGTGCAAAGTTAAAATCATTGGAATTGGTAATGAATCTAAATTTACATTGTGTTGCATTATAGACAGATGTGGTCATTTAAGGATTAGAATTACATGGGGGATATATCCTGGGATAAATATCTGCTAAATGTCAGAGGTTACGTACATACTTCCAGCAGTGGTCAGTCTCACAACTGAGTCTGATCTTGACTGGCCATGGTGCTTTGTTTTCACAACACACTGTCACAATCATGTCATTTTTGACTGCTCTGGTGTTCTCTCACAAAGAGCATTATAATATTGTAATTGTTGAACTGACTTACAGAAACAAATATATAATAAACGAACTAATGTTAAAAACCAAATCGAGAAACTAGAAGTTCCTCATTTCTGCAGCAGCAGAACTTTGTATCTCAACCTATCCGATCCAGCTCTGAGCTAGAAATGCACCTGATGGCGGGGTAAAATGCACGGTATTTGATCCGCCGTCCATTATACACAGCGCCATCGACTGCCATGGAGCTGGATATCAGGCGCTGCATATAAAGCCGATCCAATACTGCCAGAGACGAATCTCTCGACCCCTATGGTCACTGCTTCAGGGGGGATTGAAGTAAAATCAAACAGCAGCATGTGTGTTTCCAGTTTGTGTTAAATACAGAACACATTTTTAAAACTTAAAATGCAAAGCCAAGCAGCATGAGAGGTAGAGTAATTGTTCTAATTCTCTCCCCTCAGCAGAGCAGTCTACATACTAATATTCTAGAACAAGCTACAAGGGTAGATGCTGAGAGGTTGTTTCCCCTGGCTTGAGTGCCTAGGACTAGGGGACACAGTCTCAGGATAAGGGGTAGGCCATTTAAGACAGATGAGGAATTTCTTCACTCGGAGGGTTATGAATCTTTGGAATTCTTTGCCCCAGAGGGCTGTGGATGCTGAGTCTCGAGTATATTCAAAACTGAGACAGATAGATTTTTGGGAATCAAATGATCCGGAGATTGGGTGGGAAAATGGAGTTGAGGTCGATGATCAGCTATGATCTTATTGAATGACTGAGCAGGCTCAAGGGGCCATGGGCCCTGCTCTTGCACCTATTATGTTCTTGTGTTAATAAGAAAATAAAGAAATTTGTGAAAACACATCAATGTGGAGATCTTAACACCCAACATTCTGTTGTCAAGCTAGTATGAGTGAGGACAGGTTACTAAGGGTTAAGATCACAATCTGAATAATTCTGTAGCCCCCTGTGAATACTATATGAAGACAGCAGAAGATTACAGCACCATTAGTGAAGTGTCTGCACTGTTCTCCAGATTTTAATCATTCTCCCTAGAGTACAGTGAAACAACTGGCCACACAACTAAGAGTGTGTTATAGCTGGCTGTTCCGAAGTGCTGTGAGTGGAAAGCGATATCCATGTAGAAATGTGGCCACGATTTTAACTCCACTCCCACCCGCTGCCTGACGGAAACCAGGCAGGGGCAGTCAGTTAAAATGGGGGAGGTCACTCACACCCCCCCCCTCTGCCTTCCCGTCGTGCTCGGATGTTGACCTTGGAGCAGGCGAGTGGGACACCCGCAGCAAGTCAGCGGGGTCCTTTCAATATGCAGATCGGGACCCGACTTCAATATTCGAGGCTTGAGTGGGGGAGGGGTGCTAGCTTTCCCCATCAAGCGAGACTTGCTGGGCAGTGCAGCCTGAGCCAGAAGAGGCCCAGACAGCTATGTTTTAGAAAGTTATTTTAGCATGCCTTCTGGGTAGGAGTTCTCTTCTGGGTCTCACGAGGAAATCTTGGGCCTCCGTTGTCCCAGGCTTCCTCCTCTCTTCCCCTCTACCTCCCCCCATCCCAAACATTTCCCGAGCCCCCCCTCACCATTTACCTGGGTCCCCGGCTGCCATCTCCTGCCACCAAATTCTCGCTCCCGCCTTCCTGCCAAGTAGTGGGTCTATCCACGTTTGGGTGGCTCACCCCAGTGACCATCTCCTTCAGAGCACGTGTGCACAATGCCCGCCCTCCCTTTAAAGTCGAGGCCAGAGATTCTGTCAATCTGACGGTAAACATCAACTATTCATTCTGTTCCATTAATATTTAGGTAGTAACCAAAACCCAGAAAGTAACCCGTTTGGTGACTCCCAAATTTTTTTTTTAATTCTTTGGTGAGATGTGGGCGTCGCTGGCAAGGCCAGCATTTATTGCCCATCCCTAGTTGCTCTTGGGATGGTGAAGGTGAGCTACCTTCTTGGACCGCTGCAGTCTGTGTGATGAAGGTGCTCCCACAGTATGTTAAGGAGGCAGTTGCAGGACTTTGACCCAGTGACAATGAAGGAACGGCCGATATATTTCCAAGTCAGGTTGGTGTGCGACTTGCAAGGGAAATTGGAGGTGGTGATGTTCCCATGCGCCTGTTGCCCTTGTCCTTCTAGGTGGTAGAGGTCGCAGGTTTGGGAGGTGCTGTTGAAGAAGCCTTAGCGAGTTGCTGCATTCCATATTGTAGATGGTACACACTGCGGTCTCCTTGTGTCGGTAGTGGAGGAAATGAATGTTTAAGGTGGTGGATGGGATGCCGATCAAGTGGGCTGCTTTGTTCAGGATGGTGTTGAGCTTCTTGAGTGTTGTTGGAACTGCACTCATCCAGGCAAGTGAAGAGTATTCCATCACACTCCTGACTTGTGCCTTGGAGGTAGTGGAAAGGCTTTGAGGATTCGGGAGGTGAGTCACTCACAGCAGAATACCCAGCCTCTGACCTGTTCATGTAGCCACAGGATTTATGTGGCTGTTCCAGTTAAGTTTCTGTTCAATGGTGACCCCCAGGACGTTGATAGTGGGGGGTTCAGCGATGGTAATGCCATTGACTGTCAAGGGGAGGTAGTTAAACTCTCTCTTGTTGGAGTTAGTCACTGCCTGGCACTTGTGTGGCGCGACTATTATTTGCCACTTATCAGCCCAAGCCTAGATGTTGTGTAGGTCTTGCTGCATGTGGGCACAGACTGCTTCTTCATCAGAAGAATTCTGAATGGAATTGAACATTGCCATCATTGGCAAACATCCCCACTTCTGATCTGTCCTTAAAATGAAGGGAAGGTCATTGATGAAGCAGCTAAAGATGGTTGGGTCTCGGACACTGCCTGGAGGAACTCCTCCGTCAATGTCCTGGGGCTGAGATGGTTGGCCTCCCAACAACCACAGCCATCTTCCTTTGTGCTAGGTATGACTTCAGCCAGTGGAGAGTTTCCCCCCTGATTTCCATTGACTTCAATTTTACCAGAGCTCCTTGATGCCGCACTCGGCCAAATGCTGCTTCACTGTCAAGGACAGTGACTCTCATCTCACCTCTGAAACCAGCTCTTTTGTCCATGTTTGGGCCGAGGCTGTAATGAGGACTGGATTCGAATGCTCCTGGCAAAACGCAAACTGGGCATCGGTGAGCAGGTTATTGGTGAGCAAGTGCCGCTTGATAGCACTGTCGACGACACCTTCCATCACTTTGCTGATGATTGAAAGTAGACTGATGGGGGACAGTAATTGGCCAGAATGGATTTGTCTTGCTTTTTGCAGACGGGACATAACTGGGCAATTTTCGACTTTGTCAAGTAGATGTCAGTGTTCTAGTTGGAACAGCTTGGCTCGAGGTACAGCTAGTTCTGGAGTACAAGTCTTTAACACAACGGCTGGGATGTTCCCGGGTCCGATGGCCTTTGCTATATCCAGTGCGCTCAGCTGCTTCTTGATATCGCGTGGAGTTAATTGAATTGGCTGAAGACTGGCTTCTGTGATGGTGGGGACCTCAGGAGGAGGCCAATATGGATCATTCACTCGAATCTGGCTGAAGATGGTTGCAAATGCACCAGCCTTGTTTTTTTTTGCTCCACCATCATTGAGGATGGGGATGTTCATGGAGCCTCCTCCCCCTGTTAGTTGTTTAATGGTCCACCACCATTCACGACTGGATGTGGCAGAACTACAGAGCTTTTATGTGATCTGTTGGTTGTGGGATCGCTTAGCTCTGGCTATAGCATGCTGCTTCCACTATTTAGCATGCATGTAATCCTGTGTCGTAGCATCACCAGGTTGGCACCTCATTTTTAGGAACGCCAGGTGCTCTTCTACATTGTACATTGAACCAGGGTTGGTCGACTGGCTTGATGGTAATGGTAGAGTGAGGGATATGCCGGGCCATGAGGTTACATGGCCCCGCATATCTGCCAAATATCCAGAACCATGATAATGCCATTGAATGTCTGCCAAATACGCAGGATCACGCATATGGCCCAGACATTTGTTGCCGCCGCACCCAAGCATCCAATTTGGCGGGCAGGGCACGACGCTCAAAGTGCGTCGGAAGTACACCAACCACCCTCCTGATAAAGACAGAAAACGAGTGCATGTGCCTGAAACAGGCGTTGGGTCCTTTGCATAATTGGGCTGCCCTGAAGGGGCCGGCTGTGATTAGCAAAATAAGGTCTACATGCAGCCTAACCAGAGGACCTTAAAGTGACTTGCCACCACCACCAAAAGGTTAATTGAAAAAAAACTTTAGCCTTAGCCAGACTTGTCAGTGAAATAGCCAACTCTAACACTAGCTTTCTTTTTGATGTCAAAGTAGTGGCTGGGATTCATCGCTCCTCACCATCACATCACTTCCAAATGTCAACTGAGCTTAAGTAAAGCCAGATACAACAAACAACCTTGTCCATTGCAGAGCAAGCAGTTGCCCATTTAAAGCAGTGATTCAGTTGCCTTGAGATGCCTTGCAGTATGAGCCTTCCAAAATTCAGTTGTTTAAATGGGTGCCGTGATCCACATTAGCCACCTTTGATAGACGTTCTGTATATGTGATTCATTAATAATGGAACGCACCTGATAATTGTACACCATTGGACCAATACTTTTTATTTCACATTATTTTAAGGTCCCTAATGTGTATATTTACTTGTTTTTTCATACCCTTGTACTATGCATTTAAGCCTGGATTTTCTCAGTGGCATGGAGTTCACCATAAGTGTGATAGGGGAGGCCTTCCAACCACACTGGTGCTTATCTTGCCAATGTTTCTGGGGCCAGCTTCATTTGAATATTGTGGAAAAGCTTCCAGCTTCAAACACCTCTCATTGGGAGGTTCCCCAATTTATGGTGGGTGGCAAAAGAACCAAAGGCAACATGAGGATAAATTTTTTTTAAGGCAGCGAGAGGTTATGACCTAGAATGCACTCCTTGAAAGCATGGTGGAGGCAGATTCAATTGTGGCTTTCAAAGGGAACTGGATAAGTACCTGAAGGAAAAGGAAATGCAGGGTGGTGGGGAACGGGCGGGGGAGTGGGACTAGCTAAAGTGCTCTTGCAGAGAGCCGGCATGGGATCGACGGGCCGAATGGCCTCCTTCTATGCTGTAACCATTCTATGATTCTATGGTGGGAAATGATGCGTTGCAGCCTTTAAACACTTGCAGCAGCTTTAGAGCCTTGCATCATCACACCATGTCTTGCTTCTAATCAGGAGGTTACTTCTTTTTAAAATGGCAGACAAGTGTGCAGGGTTAAAGAGAGGAGGAGGGGGCTGGAGGTGTTAGGAAACCCTGTTGGGGACCAAAGGTGTGCCATCAGAGGGCACAGCAGTGGGGGTCTTGTAGGTTACCTGTACAGGTGTGTCTGGCCTAGTATAAAAGGCAGGCCACCAGGTGTGATCCTCACTCTGGAGTTAACTAATAAAGGACTATGGTCACTACAGTTCAAGTACAACACATTGCTTCGTGGAATCATTACTAGAGCATCTAAGGACACAACAATTGGCGACGAGATTACAAACTTTCACGCGGAAATGGTTACCCTTGGTACGTTGCAGCAGTTCGCCGATGGTGATGATTGGGACGCCTTTGTGGAGAGGCTAGAACATTTCTTCACAGCAAACGACCTGGCAGGAGACGACCCGAGCAACACTGGCTGATAAGCGGCGAGCTATCTTGCTAACCAGTTGTGGGCCCGCCGTCTATGGCCTTGTCAGGGACTTGCTGGCACCAGCGAAGACAACGACCAAGTCGTACCAGGAGCTCGGAACCCTGATCCATGAGCAACTCAAGCTCAAGGAGAGAATCCTCACAGCCAGACACCGGTTCTATACCCACCAACGGTCCGAAGGCCAGGAAGTCGCGAAATATGCCGCAGACCTCAGGAGGCTGGCGGTACCGCCCGAGTTCGGCGACCACCTCAACGAAGCGCTGCGGGACATTTTCGTTATTGGCCATGAGGGCCTTCTTCACAAGCTACTGTCTGCGGATACCACAGTCACACTGCAGAAGGCCATCTCTGTGAGCCAGTCATTCATGACCTCGAACTGTGGCTCTAGGCAGATGTCTCACCCTCAGGACTCAAACCCAGCAGGTACTGTGCACAGAGTGCCGCCGTTCAGGAACTGGACTGTAGAACGCGAACCCTCTCAGGTTAGAGAGAACAGGCCCCCCCCGAGTCCCTTAACTCCGAGTCCGCCGAGGGGGGCTAATTGAGTAGCACCATGCTGGCGTTGCAGAGGGAATCACAGGACTCACCAGCGCTGTTTTAAAGACTATGTGTGCAAAGGCTGTAGCACAAAGGGCCACCTCCAGCGAATGTATAAGAGAAATATGACTCACTGTGTTGATGAAGAGTCTGCAGATGGCCATGAATCCAGCCTGGATTATGAATCGATAGGCAGAGAGGCAGCTCAGTCCCACGGGGAGGTACATAGCATGTTTACCTGTACCACCGAGTGTTCCCCGCTGAAGATGGAAGTCGAGATAGAGGGAGTTCCAGTCTTCATGGAAGTGGACACGGGGGCGAGCCAGTCAGTGATGAATCAAGGAGAGGCTATGGAACAATCAGGCTGAACGACCCGAGTTGGTCCCGGTTCAGGCAAAGCTGTGAATCCTAGCCGTTGGTAGTGCGAATGTAAAGATACTCCAAGATGGTGCGGTGCACAAGTTACCTCTGTGGATTGTTGCAGGTGATGGACCAACGCTGCTCGGCAGAAGGTGGATGAAGAAGATTCATTGGAAATGGGAAGACTTCACCCCTCCAGCGATTGAAGCCCTCTGCCCTCAGAGGCAAAGCAAGCCCTCACCTGAGGCTGGACCCGGCACCAGAGACACAGACCGCTCAGCACGACTGCGTGGAGTTGATCCAGCTGAGACGACCCGAATGCATCTTCCAGGCTCCAGTGGCAGGACTCTGGAGGTAGAAATTCGGATCCAAAGGCGACTTCCCAGCTTCGGAGGCAGAACCCGGGGAGAAGAGGATCACCGCAATTGACGTCGTGGATGGAGGAAAGATTGCACCCAAACCACGAGGTGAGACACTGATAGAGCAACACGTGGCACCAAACGGAGAAGCGGATTGGAGTAAAGAAAGCAAGGTTCTCTTAAAGGAGGCCGGCAACCCACCACAATTAAAGGGACAGTTCCACACACTTAAGCAATGTAACAGTAATTGTAAGTCAAAGGAAAAAAGTGTAGTTGATCATGTAAAATGTGCAAATGATAATCTGAAATGTATCTCTGCAACCAGCGAGGAAAAATCGCGCGATTATGTAAAATGTGTAATTGATGATCTGAACTGTGCACATACAACCAGCGAGAAAAAGTCACGTGATCGCAATCAGACCCACAGTGTGTCCAGCATAAGTAATGTAACGTTGTGCGATGCAGGGTTTCAACTGCACGCAGCCAATGCAGCGGGTAGACACCCATCGGGAGCACACAGGTTCAGCGAGCTACCCAATGCTGTAGCCTGTGTCCCGGGGACCAGAGTCATGCAACACGGAGTGTGGCCACAAACAACCAACACCCACAAGCTGCAGAGCAAGCGTCCTCAGCAGGGCAACGGCACCGGTATCGATACCATGCCCCTGATCGGTTCCACCTCTCAGGCACCCGATGGCACCAATGGCCACGAGCCTGAAGGAGCAGACTGTACTAAGGCGCAGTCCCCAGACCCCATCGCCACCAAGGCCATACCCGTAGATGTAGTGTCACCCTCCACTGTTCCCCCAAAGGAAACAGGCACCAGCCAGGGTCCCAAACCAAACGACGCCCATGCCAGTGAGTCAGCAGTTCCCTGTACACTGCTAGACGACAGCCCCTCAGGGGGCAGCAACGACCCAGGGCACAAAGAAAGGACAGGCATCTGTGAACCGGCCCGACACCAGGGACCACGGCAAAAGCCCCGAGAGCAGACTACGCGAGCCAACCGGTTTCCCACTGCCAGCACGGGACACTGAGCCACCACCAGACTGCAGGGACACCACCCAGCAGCTCTGGAACTAGCTTGGCCTCACACACCGGTCACTGCATCGATAAGGCATCTAACCTACTTGTCGCACCACGGAACCACAAAAATAATGCAAAACCCACTTTCCTGAACGTGAATGCACATGAATGCTAGGAGCCCTTGCCATAATCAATGGTGGGGGGGGGAGAATGGAGTGGTCAGGGACACACGCACACAAACAGCAACCACCAGCACGCTACTGCACCAACCATTCACCCAAGATTGAAGTTGTCGTGTATGTAGGCACCTTTAGTAATGACTCCACGAGGCAAGGTATGATACTTAAACTGTGTAGATCTGTAGTCCTTTATTTGCAGCTCCTTGAGTGAGGACACCAAGCTGTGAGCTCCTTTATATACTGGGTTACCGGCAGTGGGTAGGTAACCTTTAAGTCTCCAACAGCAGCACCCTCTGGTGTACAGGTAAGGTGTGTACTGTGCAAGGGTACATTCAGTGTTGCATAACAGTGTTACCGACATCACACAGTAAACAGGCATGCATATACAAGAACACTCCCCCCGAAGCATTTTATATATCCTTATTGTCATGACCTGGGGAGGTGATCAGTGATGAGCTATGGGGGGTTGTGGTGAGGGTTGTGTGGGTGCCAGGTGTGACCCCTGTGCTTGAGGCTGGCCTCATACATTTCACCCCCCTCACACACAGACCAAGTGGGTGTCACTGTTGTGGGATCCCTCAGTGGGGTAGCCACGGCAGCAGAGGGTGGTGTGTATACACTGTGATGTGGGTAGTTGTGGGGTGGTGGGCAGGGCCACAAGACTGGGTGGGCTCCTTGTCCACCAATTAGGATGAGGGTCAGGTCATAGAAACATAGAAACATAGAAACATAGAAAATAGGTGCAGGAGTAGGCCATTCGGCCCTTCTAGCCTGCACCACCATTCAATGAGTTCATGGCTGAACATTCAACTTCAGTACCCCATTCCTGCTTTCTCGCCATACCCCTTGATCCCCCTAGTAGTAAGGACCTCATCTAACTCCTTTTTGAATATATTTAGTGAATTGGCCTCAACAACTTTCTGTGGTAGAGAATTCCACAGGTTCACCACTCTCTGGGTGAAGAAGTTCCTCCGCATCTCAGTCCTAAATGGCTTACCCCTTATCCTTAGACTGTGACCTCTGGTTCTGGACTTCCCCAACATTGGGAACATTCTTGGGAACATTTTTCCTGCATCTAACCTGTCTAACTCCTTTGAAAGTGCCCTTTCTCTTTGCATGCATAGTCTTTGCCAGGGTTTGCCAGGGAAGCTGGAGGGTATTGGCCTCACGCTCCTGGTGTTGGCCCTGGTGGCCAAGGGTTGTAGGGCTGGTCTGGTGCAGGTTGCCATTGGTGGTGGCTGGGCTGCCCATTGACCGCTGTCCCTGTAGTGGGTCTGCTCCCACTGGCTGTGTGTGTGTCCTGCAAGGGGTATCACATTTGTTCCAAAGGTCCAGGCTACATGGTCAGGTAGCCTGCTGGACCTGGGGGTCTCCCACAGGGGGATTCCACTGGCATCAGTATGGTCCCTGTAGGACCCAATGTCCTTTGGCAGTGTCCTACCGGTATACATGACACCTTGGCTCTGATCACACATAGTCGAGCCTGATTGTACTTTATAGCATTTGCATCACTTTTGGGTGTCCTGGTTTCAACAGACATGGTTACATTAGGCATTTCACATTCTCTATCATTATTGTTAAGCATAATAAACTTGTTCTTAACCTTACTGACACATGCACTCATCTCATGAGTCACATTAGTTAAAGCAGCATCACAATTCATGGTTGCACTGCATACAGCTTCATACTTGCACCCTTTAATTGCATCTTTAGCTTTAAAGTCCTTGTACTCAAATAGTTGAAACTGTCCCTTTAAATTTCTTTGGTTACCGGTCTCCTTTAAGGGAGCCTCCCAATCTGATTGGTCGCTCAGTGCCACGTGTCGCTCCTCCAACGCTGCCCCTCGTGGTATGGCTGCGGCCATTTTGATTACAGGTTCTGCTCCTCATGGTGCGGCAGCCATCTTCTGGCTCTCCCTCAGGTAGGCTGTGGTGCTCTTTTCTTCCACAGGTTCGGCCATGGACTTTGGGAATCCATTTCTTTCGTTGATGTTCACCTCTTGGAGTGCTGCTCTGGCCCGGAAATTGGAGTTTTGATCTTCGGTCCTGGAGATTTTTCTGTGATGTTGTGGAGTTGTTGCCATGCCATCGAGCTGGACAGTGGAAACTCCGGATGCAGCGATGGATCCATGTTCGAGGTCAATTGCCGGAGCTCGGAGGCTTGGGAGCAGCTTCGCTTGGACAGGATGCCGTTGTGGTCGATTGGCGGGATTCGTCCAAAGTTCTTCAAAGGTCGCTTGGCTCATCACAGATTGGCTCGCCCCTGTGTCGCTCTCCATAGAACCTGGGACCCCATCGACGTCTACTTTCATCGCCCACGGAGAACTTTCAGTGGAGCAGGTATGAGTTCCATACTCTTCGTCCAGGGTTTGAGCAACTTCACCTTCATCTGTGTCGGAGCCCCGGTGATCAGCCAACTCATTAGAGACACGGTGAGTAAAGCTTTTTTTGCACATCCTTTGAAAGTGCCCTTTCTCTTTGCATGCATAGTCTTTGTAACGGCACTGGTGGGCCCTGTGGTTTCCTCCACAGCGCCAGCACAGGGCCATCTGGTTTGCCTCATGTGGCGGACTTAGGGTTGTGGGACTTGGGGCAGCGTTTCTGCCCTTAGAAGTATCCATGCGGTGCACTGCTCTTGTCGGTTTAGAGGCCCTTAGTGCTTCATTTAGGTGGTCGCCAAATTCGCATGGTGCAGCCAGTCTCCTTAAGTGTTTCAATCTTTCTACAAGAATGTTCCAATCTTCCCCATCGGTAAATTGCTGAAAGATGCTGAGATTCGACATGCTGAGCATGTGGTTCGTGACCACGTATTCTCCTCGCCAGTTGTTGTGTATATAGGCACCTTTAGTAATGACTCCAAGAGGCAGGGTATGATACTTAAACTGTGTCGACCTGCAGTCCTTTATTTGCAGCTCCTCGAGTGAGGACACCAAGCTGTGAGCTCCTTTATATACTGCAGTGTGCAGGTAACCCTTAGGTCTCCAATAGCAGCACCCTCTGGTGTACAGGTAAGGTGTGTATAGTACAAGGGTACATTCAGTGTTGCATAACAGTGTTGCTGACATCACACAATAAACAGGCATGCATATACAACAGAAGTGACCTGCCAAGGGTCAACCAGACAGAGCCCACATAGAGCTATGCCCAGAGCACAGTCAATGCAGAGGCGATCTGCACTAAAGGCTCAGGGGGGAGTGATGTCATGTATCCTACATGGCTACTACATGTACTATCACAAGATGTGGGAGACTTGTAGGTTACCTGTACAGGTGTGCCTGGCTGAGTATAAAAGGCAGGCCACCAGGTGTGATCCTCACTCTGGAGTTAACTAATAAAGGACTAAGGTCACTACAGTTCAAGTACAACACATTGCCTGTGGAGTCATTATGAGAGCATCTAAGGACACAACACATACTTGCTCGTTGCTCTTTCTTCTGACATCCTTCAATAAGAATGTAACTGATATGATAATAAGATTTGCCGCATGAGTAAACATTGTAAAAAATCAGGTTTGTATGCTAAATTGCTGATTCTTCAACACGTTCTGAAACCTCTTTGATTAATGTAGTGATGCAAAACATGGTTAAGAAACGTCCCTTCATTCTAGGCCATGCGATATACTTTTAAAGGGTCAAAATAAATGCCAAGTTCAGACCTTAAAATAAGTGCTCTGATTTACAATCTGTTTACAGGACCAGGGCATTTTTTTGTTTTGCCATAGACCAGTTTATGTTCATGGGAAAATAGGTCAGTGAATATCTACTTCAATGTCCCTTTTCCACCTCGAGGCTTGAATTATTCATCAAAGAAATAAAAGGACAAAGTGCCCCCAGTCCTTGGCGTGTGGGGCTCGTGCAGTATGAGCTTTGCAGTTCATTGAAATATGAAGATTGAGCCCCTGGTCTGGATTAGTCCCACCCCGGGGGTGCAGAAAAGGCGGGAGCAGGAGCGGATTTTCCAGCTCTGCTGAATGCTTTAACAGCACTGCAGCCGGGATTAAATGGAATCAGCGGCTTAAAAGTAATTGGGCACACGTGGGAACTTCTTGGCAGCCTTTTAAAAAATGCTGTGTCGGTCTAAAGAAATGGTTGGCAAAAAAAATCAGTGGAGACAGGAAATCAAGTCAATGGCAAGTGATGGATGCTGATGTGAAGATATAGCTACGTGAGCTGGTTACAAGGACTGTTGGCTTGCCTTAGACTCCAGGATAACCTCCTCTGTAGCACGCATGGCAGTAACAGATACAGATGGTGGCATGTTATGGGGAACAGGCAGGGAAGTGCAGTTGAGGTCGATGATCAGCCATGATCTTATTGAATGGCAGAGCAGGCTCGAGGGGCCGCATGGCCTACTCCTGCTCCTATTTCTTATGTTCTTAAGAAAGCTGCCACGATATGGTTACACAACAGTGCAGGGAGCGGGTCCAAGCATGAATGCCACATAGTGTTGCCTGCCTATGTGAAACACACTTGCTGCCAGCCCAGGCACGCCCCAAATCAAGCTAGCAGTTCTTTCAGTGCGACCACACATGCCTACACTCCACTATAGTGGAGGAATTTCTTCTCTCAGAGGGTCGTGAATCTTTGGAATTCTCTGCCCCAGAGAGCTGCAGAGGCTGGGTCATTGAATATATTTAAGGTGGAGATAGACAGATTTTTGAACGATAAGGGAGTCAAGGATTATGGGGAGCGGGCGGGGAAGTGGAGTTGAGGCCAGGATCAGATCAGCCATGATCTTATGGCGGAACAGGCTCGAGGGGCCAAATGGCCTACTCCTGCTCCTGTTTCTTATGTTCTTATAGTGCACATTAAAGCTGGTACACAGCTCCAAATGTTTGATACAGCATATTACTGTAGATAATCTAATGTACGGTCAGCTATTCACATGCAGGATGACCTGTAGGCTGGGCACAAAAGTCAACAGCTGAGGCCCTGCATGCATTTCCGGGGTAAGGGCTATGAGTCAGTGGTTGACCTTTAAACATTGAGTTGTTGTAAATGATTTTTTATACCTGTAATATATTAAACATCTTACGCCTGTGCACAATTCCTGTGAACGTTTCCATTATAAATTCCTCTGTTGATGTTAATGGAAAGCGCCCATGTAAAACTACAATTGCATCTTCACCTGGGTGTAGGCACTGCAGCGCCACCACCAGCAGAAGGGTGTAATTACAGCACGACCGGTTTATCTCGGCAATTTCCATTCGCAGTATGGACATCGTGATTTATAATGGAAATATAAAATAAAAAAGAAAATGTGCGACTTTAAAATGGGAACTGAATTATATTTGTGCACTGCATCCAATCCTAGCCACCAATCCTGCTTCACCTGCAGTAAACGTTTTGAAGAATAAAGAACTTGCATTTATAAAGCACTTTCATAACTTCAGAACATCCCAAAGTGCTTTACAGCCAATAAGGTAGTTGAAGTGTAGCCACTGTTACTATGTGGGAAATGCAGCAGCTAACTTGCACACAGCAAGGTCCTACAAACAGCAATGAGATAACCTGAAAGCAAAATACTGTGATTCTGGAAATCTGAAATAAAAACAGAAAATGCTAGAAATATTCAGCAGGTCTGGCAACGTCTGTGGAAAGCGAAACAGAGTTCACGTTTCAGGCCGATGACCTTTCATCAGAACTGGCAAAAGTTGACCTGAAACGTTATCTCTCCAAAGGTGCTGCCAGATCAACTGATTATTTCTAGCATTTTCTGTTTTTATTAATGAAATAATCTGTTGGTTGAGGAATAGTTATCAGCCAGTGAACAAGGGGAGAACTCCACTGTTCTTCTTCAAAATAGTGCTGGGGATCTCTTGTGTCCACCTGAGAGAGCAGACAGGGCTTTGGTTATCATCTCATCTGATAATCAGCACCTCTGATTTTGCAGTGCTCCCTCACTACTGCACTGGAGTGCCAGCCTAGATTGTCTGCTCAAGTCCCTGGGGTGGAACTATGAAGCCACGACCTTCTGACTCCGAGGCAGGGGTGCTACCACTAAGCATGCCTGACATTTGGCCTTGACTCCTCCTGTGCAATGCCATAGGAGATCGACTGGTGATTTGATACATTCTCGATTGCTGTTCTCTGACTTCTGTTGTGATCCACCACCTTTAGGTCCCGGGTTTTTTGTTGGACCTGAGCCTTGAGCCTTCTGTAATGTTGTTTTGCAGCTCCCAAATTGGGTTGTTGCTTGAGGCTCAGAAATGCTTTGTGCTTGCGATCTATTAGTTCTTCGATCTCCTGATCATTTTCATCAAACCAGTCCTGATGTTTTCTGGTTGAGGAAAAGAGTGTTTGAAGACCAGGCCCTCAAATCTACCACCAAGTTCATGGTCAACAGGGCTGTAGTAATATGCGCCCTCCTGTAGGGATCTGAGGCATGGACGATGTATAGAAGGCACCTCAAGTCGCTGGAGATATATCACCAACGATGTCTGCGCAAGATCCTGCAAATCCCCTGGGAGGACAGGTGCACCAACATCAGTGTCCTCGACCAGGCCAACATCCCCAGTATTGAAGCACTGACCACACTCGATCAGCTTCGCTGGGCAGGCCACACAGTATGCATGCCAGATACGAGACTCCCTAAGCAAATGTTTTATGCAGAGCTCCTTCATGGTAAACGAGCCAAAGGCGGGCAGCGGAAACGTTATAAGAACACCCTCAAAGCCTCCCTGGTAAAGTGTGACGTCACCACTGACACCTGGGAGACCCTGGCCGAAGACCGCCCGAGGTGGAGAAAGTGCATCCGGGAGGTCGTTGAGCTCTTCGAGTCTCAACGCAAAGAGCGTGAAGAGGCCAAGCTCAGGCAGCGGAAGGAGTACGCGGCAAACCAGCCCCACCCACCCCTTCCCTCGACGAATGTCTGTCCCACCTGTAACAGGGTCTGTGGCTCTCGTATCAGACTGTTCAGCCATCAAAGAACTCACTTAGGGAGTGGAAGCAAGTCTTCCTCGATTCCGAGGGACTGCCTATGATGATGATGATGTTGTGATAAGTAACTGAACTGATTAGGAAACAAATGCTCAATTAAATTCAATTGTTCATTACAGCACAAAAAGGTGTAATTCTTATTTTATCACATTAAATTAAAAAACCAAATTATATGAATAATACAAAAATCTATAGAAGGGAGATTGCTCTTGTATCAAAATGTTTTCCCCACATACTCCTCATGAAATTTCCTCTTAAAACAGACATAACTAAGGGCTCAATTTTCCCCAAGTCTGTTTTCTGGTGTATTGCCAGAGTTACTCCCGTTTTTCTAGGCCAGAAATGCGGCAGAAATATTTTGCCAAAGTTTCCCCGGTGCCAATTCAAATTTGGCACCGCGCAGCGTGTCCAGTCGCCTCGGGGGGTGGAGCCTGCTGTCTGCGCCCAAAAATGATGCCGCACCTTCTGCGCATGCGTGGGGAAAAAAAATTACGTTTCTGACGTCGTTGCAATGGATGCACACGCGCAATATAGCACCAGGATGGCAGTCGGCCATTTTTAAAGAGCCATTTGTGTGAGAAGGAGTTCAGTGTGAGAGCATTGGAAAAATCATATCTGCAGCAATACAAGATGCAATGCGGTGCAAAGACCAAGAATTTCTTACAGGATGAAGTGGAGGCACTGGTTACTGTGATTGAGGCCAGATGGCACGAGCTGGACACCAGCAGAGGTCACATAAAAGTTCCACCCAAAGAAATGAAGATTCGCTGGAACCAAGTTGCAGAAGATTACTGCGCAGTGGTGACCACCCCGAGACCTGGAGGCCAGTGCAAAAAGAAATGGCGGGAACTTAGTCAAGTAGTTAGTGTAAGTAATATTTTCATTTATTCAATGGAATTGCAATTGTAAATGTGACCAGCTGTATATGTCCCACCCAGCAGAAAGACACCCTCTCTAAAAAGTTGCATTGTCATCTTTGCAGAGGAAGGTGGCATATAATAAAAGGGAAAGAACTCGAACAGGAGGAGGCCCGGCAAATCTGCACCCATTGACAAGCTTGGAAGACAGGGTCGCTGCTTTGATGGGTCCTGGCTGGAGAAATACAACCACCACTGCACAAGCTGTGGCCACACTCGAGGGAGAGGGTAAGTCCTGCATATTCCACAGTCTGGCTTTGCTAAATGTTAAGTACTGCGCGGGCTAGCCACGCTTCGGTTCCTGGGGATATCTCCCTCAGCTACACTTCGGTTGATGCAATGTGCTATCATTCATCGTGGTCCTTCAAATGAGCCTGCTGCCTGCACTGTGTGAGCCTACTCATGTCACCCACCCTGCCCCCTCCTCTGCTGCTAACCATTTGTCTGGTCTGTTATATTTTGCAGAACTTGAGGCCACCTCTGACGATGTAGAAGAAGATTCAGACGAGGACGAGCTTGAAGAGAACATCTTCCAATCCCTCCCTCTAGACCAAGAGCATGGGGGTGAGAGGGAGGGGATGGAGATGGATGAAGCCCCCACTGTTTTTACTGACTTTGGTGGAGGTGCAGGTTCCACCCATTGAGGTGCCAACCCCTTCTGTGACTAATGGTTTGAGTGTTGGTGGGACATTCCAAGCCGGGCCCTCCACATTGGCCCCTCCCCCCCCCCCCTCCAACAGGTGTGCACTACCCAAGATCTTAGAAAGAACAAACTTGGTACCAACCCTAAAAACACTACGCCACCGCCTGCAGGCAGGTGTGGAGTCACCAAGAACAAACGCAGTGGGCGGTCTTCGAATTAAGAGATGGGTGCAGCCTTTCATTGCTGCTGCTGTTGTTACTATTATTGTTACTGTTGTTCTCAAATTAACATTTTTTTGTAAGTTATGTAAATTTATAACTTGAAAAGTTAATAAGTGATCTTAAAGTTTGTAAGTGATCGATCATAACTGAAAACTTTAAAGTTTGATATAAGAATAAATTTATTCATGTTAAATTAAGTAGAAAGAACTGTTTGTTAAACTTTTGAATAAAATATATTTTACATTAAATCTGAATTATTTTCATTATTTGTTCAATTATTAACACAACATTTGAAGTAAACAAGAATCATTTCCATTATTTGTTCCAGTAACACAACACAACATTACAGAACTGGTCCAAACAGTAAACATGTGGAATAGTTGCCACTGAGCCCTCAGGCAGCAAAGTGTTCACGGATGAGCTGCTAGCGCAAGGCTCGAGCAATCGTTAAAGGAGCACGACGGCCCGCCCTCCTCCGCCATCGTGCTTTGGGTTCAGGTAGTTGCCATGGCTTCCTCGTCATCTGCATCTTCCTTATCATCATCATCAGCCACTCTCACCTCCGGTGGGTCTTTTCCTATCAGCTGCTGCTGCCTCATGATGGCTAAGTTATGCAGCATGCAGCACACAACAGTGAACTGACCGACAATCTCAGGGAATTCTGAATGATCCGGAATAGTCCAGGCATCGGAAACACTGTATCACGATGCCAATGGTCCTCTCTATGATGTTGCACGTCGCAATGTGCGACATGTTGTATTCCCAGTCAGCTTCCGCCGGGTTACGTGTAGGGGCGTCATGAGCCAGGTGGCGAGGCCGTACTCTTTGTTTTCCAGTATCCAGCTCTACCCTTCTAGCTGCTGCTGAAACATGGCAGATATAGCGCTCTCGCATAGGATGAATGCATCATGGGTGCTCCCAGAGTATCTCGCATCAACTGACATGGTGCAATGCATGTTGTCACACAGGAGCTGTACATTAATGGAGTGGAAACCTTTTCTGTTCCTGTGACTCTCGGAATCCTCCAAAGGTGCTCGATGTGGGTACAATCAATGCAGCCATGTACCTTTGGGAAGCCAGCAATCCTGGAGAAGCCCATAGCCCTGTCACGCATTGCTTGGGTGGTCAAGGGGAACTTTATGTGGTCATTCCTCCGTACATATACTGCAGCTGTCACCTGCCGAATGCAGGCATGTGTTGCATGTTGAGAGATGGCGCACATATCCCCAGTTGTAGCTTGAAATGATCCGGAAGCATAGAATGAAAGTGCAGCTGTAACCTTCACTTCAACTGACAAAGCAGCCCTCCTGTCGCTTCTAGGTTGCAGGTCTGCTTTCACCAACTCACAGATCTCGGTTACAACTTCTTTGCAGAAATGCAGTCTTCTGATGCAGTCTGCATCACTCAGGTGCAGGTACGAATGCCTGTCTCGATGTACCCAATGTGGGTAAGGCCTCTTGCCCAGCACCCTACGGGCTCGGATGTTCCTCATGCAATGACGTTGAATCAATTGTCTCCTACATAGCACCATGATGCAGAAGGCTCGCACAAGATATGGCATTGTCAGTATTGCCCCCATAGTTACATCTTTACCTTTGTAAGAATCTCAAAACGGCAGGAAGGCAGGCAGAACAGGTTTTCTGTTCTCTTTCCCCAAGGTCTGACTGGTGGACTGCACCCAGGTCTTTAGACTTCTTCTCTCTCTCCCTAACTAATTGCAGTCTTGTGACTTCTCCCCTCCTCCCCCAAACTCATTGCAGTCTTGTGCCTCGTGCAGAAGCCTTCCGATCACCATCTCTTCCACAATCCGCCCCCGGCCCCCAGGGCTTGTTTTCCAGCTGAGCCCCGAGCCCCTGTGTATGGTCGTGGGGCCGATTCTGATGGCCGACACTTCGACCCTCCAGCCCTGCTTGAAGACGTTCGGTGGTGGCGTGTGAGTAAAAAAAATGAAAACTTCAGAAATCGAAGAAACTTCCATGTACTCCGTTGAGAGGTTAAAAAAAAGTTGAACTGTTTTATGGATACTTCAAGTGTTAGAGACTCCCTCCAAAAACTTTGATGAGAAACAATGGCGTCTTTCAGCGCTGATTTCTCAATGTGCGCTGCTTTCTGTTAACTCACCAGAAGGTTTTTCGGGAGCGGTCAGATACACCGACCTAGGATAAAAATGTTTGGGCAAACTACGAAAAATGCTGAAAACTGCTGCAGACACGAGGAAACGTCAAAAAAACCTATTGTAGAAAATTCGTAACTGAAGTAGTTACGTTGGCACAGATTCCAGGGGGAAACTCTGAATTAAATAATTACGCCAGAAAAAACGGCGTGCGTCAAAAAAACGATGCAAATGACCCAGGGAAATTGAGCCCTGGATGAAGTACTATTTGTATTGGAGGAAATGTCATTTTTACTTATTCTCCATTTAGAATTCTATGAAATAGAAAGACTTACATTTATATAGTGCCTTTCATAACCACCGGACATCTCAAAGCGCTTTGCCGCCATTGAAGTACTTTTGGAGTGTAGTCGCTGTTGTAATGTGGGAAATACGGCAGCCAATGTGCGCACAGCAAGCTCCCACAAACAACAATGTGATGATGACGAGATGGACTGTTTTTGTGATGTTGATTGGGGGATAAATACTGGCCAGGACACCGGAGATAACTCACCTGTTCTTCTCTGAAATAATACCATGGGATCGTTTACGTTCACCTGAGAGAGCAGAGGTCTCGGTTTAACGCCTCATCCAAATGATGGCACCTCCGACAGTGCAGCACTCCCTCAGCACTGCACTGGAGTGTCAGCCGAGATTGATGGGAGTGAGACTTGATCCCACAACCTTCTGACGCAGTGGTGAGTATACTACCCACTGAGCCACAGCTGACACTATAAATAGGTCTTGATGTCATAACCAATATATGATTTCGTGTTATCATCAGAGTTCTCCGGCAGCAGAGTTGCTTGCTTGAATTGAGTTCTTTTCCCTTGCAGGAAATCTAGAGATAGCTTCTGCAACTTTGCATGGCCCCTTAGTACAATAAAAGGCTAAATACGTGCAAGTCATAAGCTTGATGTTGTCTGAGGGAAAAATAGCTTCAGTCCCTCTTCCAACATAATCTATCCTTTTATCCACCTGGCAGCAATATGTTGGGAAGGATTTAATTTGCTGTTCGACACAAGAACATTTGGCAATTTTCTCTCTAAATGTGCAAATCAATGGCATCTGATGTTGGCGGCAAGATTCATTCTTGAGTCATCTACAGAACAGATTATACGTTACATTACCAAAATATAATGAAGGCGATGCATCACAGAGATAGGCACAAAAGGATAGGATATTTTTTGGTGTTGTGTCTTTCATAGTTCAACGAAGGCAGAGCCATTAATGCCTTTTATTAAACGCTGTAACGGTTTCTGGCATTCTTCTTTCGAGTGGCACAAAGCATTTTTATGACCCTATTAATTTACTGCACGGAATCCCAATATCTTCTGCCTCCAATTGCTGAGGCTATCAGCAGAGAGTGAATTATTGTTGGAAAATATGGATTTTTGATGTTTCCTCATCTTTCTGCAGATTTCTGCTTGTCCGTGGGACTTTCTTACTAACGAGCACATTTTAAAGTGAATGTCAGTGTAAATGAATATATATAAGGAAGTGGAAATGATTTAAACCTAACATGAGGAAGAATCACAGCTTAACACAAAGCCCCGCATGTGTGCCTGTGGCCAGCTGGTTAGGAGGAGTGGGATAACTCAGCAGATGGAAGGAGGCAGCTTGAACTGGTAAACAAAGGGAATCTGTGGGACTTGGATTGTGTCGAAATGGATTGAGCTGTCTACATCCACTACGGTTTGGGAATGTGACAATGGCCAATGCAGGTCACGCCTTGACCCATTAGCTTGCTTGGAAAACTTCTGTAGGTTTGGGCAAAATTTCAAAGGGTTTTGACTCAAATTTCTGAAATCTCTGGTTAGCATCTATCATATGTTCCTTCACACCGGTCTCGAACCATAATTTGTGAGCAAACGTTTGTGAAAAGAGTATATGTGTAATATAGCCACATCTATATCTGGAGGTTACTCTTGAACAATCTTCAGATGCTTCTAGGTATTAACAATTGGCCTCATATCTGCCACCTTGCTGCAAGGGTTACTAAATGCCTAGTCCCCTGTTACACAGTTCTTGGCGTCAGGTTTTAGAAGAACAAAATTATACATGGCACAGGGTTTTGATGCAACCAAGATTCGTATGTTTTATTGAACATACACACAACTACCTCCCCAGTATAAATCACTACGATGTATGTGGGACAAACAAACCCATGATACAAACCCCTACAAAAAGGTCATTTGCATCGGCACACCTTGACAAAATTAAACCCGTACGCGATTTGAATGTTACATATAAAGTTACTTATGTGATTTAAAGCTGCAATACCTCTTGGACCTCCTCTGGATTTCTTCTTGAAACAACCCGTGCCGTCACTTTATAAATAACATAAGCAAATTGTTACAAGATAGTAGTCTGGAAACGTTACAGTGATTTTAAGAAACTTCACAAAGAGCTCTGACAGCTTCATAAAACTTTACACAGGCATCCAGAATTATTTCCATCTTTTGCCAAAGGAAAAGTTTTTGTGTTCCAATCAGAGTTATACATGGTGGTTACACACCAAGTGTGGTCTGACATGGAGACTCCGACCTGCGAGAAACCATCAGCGGCAGGTCGAGACCATAAAAGGAGCAGTGAGTGGCGGCCATGGGCAGTGTGGAGGCATACTACTACATAGTACAACGCGAGCTGGTGCAGGAGGGCCACGGCAGCAAAGAGTGACGTCAGCAAGGTCCAGGTCAGTGATTGGAGAGTGAACAGATGCAGCAGGAGCGGCGAGGTCGGGGCGAAGGAGCTGTGAGAGACTGTGGAGGGATGTGATCAGGGCCCAGGGGAGGCGTGAGTTCGGGCCCAGGGGCAGCACGGGCCCAGCCCACACTGTAATATGTGTGCGCACTAGGTCCGTGCAGCAGAGCAGGTCTCCAGTTGTCTTGGTTAACCCTTGCCCCTGGACCAAGACCCAGCTCTGTCAAGCCCGTGTGGTGGCTGGTGTGCAACGGCCACCCCACGTTAAAAAAATCCACGCACAGGCATCTTCCACCCTTCAGGATGTAGTTGGGATTCTTCATTCGAAACACCTGTGAACTCATCCTTTTTTTAGCATGGAAGCAAGTCATCCTCATTTCGAGGGACTGCCTATGATGATGATGATAAAGTTATCCAAGCCCAATCACAAAACCCTTCTATGATTTGGCTGGAACAAACATACAATCACCAATTCCTCGCTCGTCTTCTGAGGTCGACTGTCGGCCCTTTTCTTGGTTACAGCTGGTGTCCCGAAGACTGGCTGGCTGCTTCTGTACTGTTGTGTTCTGCTGCTGTGTGCCTTCGAAAGTGGGTCTTCTTTATACCAAAAACTAACTTGCAATCTTGGAACAGATTTTACATGATGGCCGCATCAAACGTGAACTCTTGATGGCTAATTGTTCCCCATCTAGATTCATTGTTCATGATTGTGATGAGGTCCTTTACAAGGTTTACAGGAATCGTACATCCCTGTCTGGAGTAAAAATAAAATGGGAAAGGTGGCTCAACCGTGGCTAACAAGGGAAATTAAGGATAGTGTTAAATCCAAGGAAGAGGCATATAAATTGGCCAGAAAAAGCAGCAAACCTGAGGACTGGGAGAAATTTAGAATTCAGCAGAGGAGGAATAAGGGTTTAATTAAGAGGGGAGAAATAGAGTATGAGAAGAAGCTTGCGGGAACATAAAAACTGACTGCAAAAGCTTCTATAGATATGTGAAGAGAAAAAGATTAGTGAAGACAAACGTAGGTCCCTTGCAGTCGGATTCAGGTGAATTTATAATGGGGAACAAAGAAATGGCAGAGCAATTGAACAAATACTTTGGTTCTGTCTTCACGAATAACCTTCCGGAAGTACTAGGGGACCGAGGGTCGAGTGAGAAGGAGGAACTGAAGGATATCCTTATTAGGTGGGAAATTGTGTTAGGGAAATTGATGGGATTGAAGGCCGATAAATCCCCGAGGCCTAATAGTCTGCATCCCAGAGTACTTAAGGAAGTGGCCCCAGAAATAATGGGTGCATTAGTGATCATTTTCCAACAGTCTATCAACTCTGGATCAGTTCCTATGGACTGGAGGGTAGCTAATGTAACACCACTTTTTAAAAAGGGAGAGAGAAAGCTGGTAATTATAAACCGGTTAGCCTGACATCAGTGGTGGGGAAAATGTTGGAATCAATTATTAAGGATGAAATAGCAATGCATTCGGAAAGCAGTGACAGGATCAGTCCAAGTCAGCATGGATTTATGAAGGGGAAATCATGCTTGACAAATCTTCTGGAATTTTTTGTGGATGTAACTAGTAGAGTGGACAAGGGAGAACCAGTGGATGTGGTGTATTTGGATTTTCAAAAGGCTTTTGACAAGGTCCCACACAAGAGATTGGTGTGCAAAATATACTGATGTGGATAGAGAACTGGTTGGCAGACAGGAAGCAGAGAGTCGGGATAAATGGGTCCTTTTCAGAATGGCAGGCAGTGACTAGTGGGGTGCCGCAGGGCTCAGTGCTGGGACCCCAGCTCTTCACAATATATATCAATGATTTGCATGAAGAAATTGAGTGTAATATCTCCAAGTTTGCAGATGACACTTGTTGTGTATCTGTAAAGCATGCACTCTCATGTTCTGCCACCAGGGAGTGCATCCCCTGAAGTCCCAAGGGATCCCAGCATCCCTTGGGAGCACTGTATATAAGCCGGCCCCTAAGGCCTGTTCCTCACTCTGGAGTGTCTTAATAAAGACTGAGGTCACTGTTACTTTAACCTTCCTGTGTGCAGTCTCATCTGTGTTAGGAACACAATATCTGGCGACGAGTATATGAATCCAATGCAAAGATGCAGAAAACTGTGGGCACCTTGGAGACGTTCTCGGAGGGTGAGGACTGGGAAGCCTAAGTGGAACGGCTAGATCAGTGCTTTGCAGCCAACGAGCTGGACGGAGAAGGAAGTGCTACAAAAAGGAGAGCTACAAAAAGAATCTTCTGGCTCCGGTGAAACCCACAGTTAAGTCGTATGAGGAGTTGTGTACACTGATTCGGGAGCATCTTAACCCGAGGGAGAGCGTGGTGATGGCGAGGTATCGGTTCTACACGTGCCAGCGATATGAAGGCCAGGGAGTGGCGAGCTATGTCGCCGAGCTAAGGCGACTTGCAGGACAATGTGAGTTTGATGGCTACCTGGAGCAGATGCTCAGAAAATTTTTTGTACTGGGTATTGGCCACGAGACCATCCTATGAAAATTTTTGACTGTAGAGACACCGACCCTCAGTAAGGCCATTGCGATAGCACAGGCGTTTATGTCCACCAATGATAACACCAGACAAATCTCTTAGCACACAAGTGCAAGCAATGTTCATAAATTAACTGGAACTGTGTTTGCGAGCAGAAATGTACAGGGCAGAAACCACGAGTCTGCAACTGCCAGCAGGCCTCAGGTGACCCAGATGACTCAGAGTCCACAACAAAGGATGAATGCAAGGCAATTCACACCTTGTTGGCGTTGTGGAGGCTTCCATTCAGCCTATTCATGCCGCTTCAAAGGGTATGTTTGCAAGAGCTGTGGAGCAATGGGGCACCTCCAATGAGCTTGCAGATGAGCTGCAAGCTCTGCAAAACCTGCTAACCACCACGTGGCAGAGGAAGATCAGTCCATGGTGGATCAAAACAATTTCCAGCCTCAGAGAGAAGAGGCAGATGCTGAAGTATATGGGGTGCACACATTTTCGATGAAATGTCCACCTATAATGCTAAATGTAAAATTGAATGGCTTACCCGTAGCCATGGAACTGGACACTGGCGCTAACCAATCCATCATGAGTAAAAAGATGTTTGAGAGACTGTGCTGCAACAATGCACTCAGACCAGCCCTGAGCCCCATCCACACGAAACTGAGAACGTACACCAAAGAGCTCATCACTGTCCTGAGTAGCGCCATGGTCAAGGTCACCTACGTGGGCATGGTGCACGAACTGCTGCTCTGGATTGTCCCGGGCAATAGCCCCACACTGCTTGGAAGGAGCTGGCTGGGCAAAATCATCTGGAACTTGCAATAACATCCGAGCGCTATCACATGTCGATGAGGCCTCATGTACCCAGGTTCTTAACAAATTTCCTTTCCTTTTTGAGCCAGGCATTAGAAACTTTTCCGGGGCAAAGGTGCGGATCCACTTGGTCCCAGAGGCACGACCCATTCACCACAAGGCGCGAGCGGTACCTCATATGATGAGGGAGAGAGTGGAAATCGAGCTGGATAGGCTGCAATGCGAGGGCATCATCTCCCCAGGGGAATTCAGCGATCGGGCCAGCCCGATTGTTCCAGTACTCAAAAGTGATGGCACGGTCAGGATTTGCGGCGATTATAAAGTAACTATTAATCGTTTCTCGCTACAGGACCAATAACCACTACCTAAGGCAGACGACCTATTTGTGACGCTGGCAGGAGGCAAGACGTTCACCAAGCTCGACCTGACTTCGGCCTACATGACGCAGGAGCTGGAGGAGTCTTCGAAGGGCCTCACCTGCATCAACACGCACAAGGGACTGTTCATCTACAACAGATGCCCGTTTGCAATTTGGTCAGCTGCAGCGATCTTCCAGAGAAACATGGAGAGCCTACTCAAGCCGGTACCACGCACGGTGGTTTTTCATGACGACATATTGGTCACGGGTCGGGACACCGTTGAGCACCTACAAAAACTGGAGGAGGTCCTCCAGCGACTGGATCGCGTAGGGTTGTGGCTGAAGAGGTCGAACTGCATCTTCATGGCAACAGAAGTGGAGATTTTGGGGAGAAAGATCGCGGCGGACGGCATTCGGCCCACAGACGCCAAGACAGAGGGTATCAGGAACGCGCCCAGGCCACAGAACATCACGGAGCTGCAGTTGTAGCTGGGTCCTCAACTATTTTGGTAACTTTCTAACGGGGTTAAGCACCCTCTCAGAACCCCTACATGTGTTATTGCATGAAGGTGAGAACTGGGTATGGGGAAAAAAACAAGTAATTGCTTTTGAGAAAGCCAGAAATGTTTTATGCTCCCACAAGCTGCTTGTATTGTATAACCCGTGTAAAAGACTTGTGCTAGCATGTGACACATCGTCGTACGGAGTCAGGTGTGTATTACAACAAGCTAACGTTGCGGGGAAGTTGCAACCTGTCGCCTATGCCTCCAGGAGCTTGTCTAAGGCCGAGAAGGCCGACAGCATGATTGAGAAAGAGGCATTAGCGTGTGTGTTCGGGGTAAAGAAAATGCATCAGTACCTGTTTGGCCTCAAATTTGAGCTGGAAACCGATCACAAGCCCCTCATGTCCCTGTTCACTGAAAACAAGTGGATAAATACTAATGCCTCAGCCCGCATACAAAGGTGGGCACTCGCGCTATCAGCGTATAACTATACCATCCGCCACAGGCCAGGCACCGAGAACTGTGCAGATGCTCTCAGTCGGCTACCATTGCCCACCACGGGGGTGGAAATGGCGCAGCCTGCAAACTTTCTGATGGTGGCGCAGCCCGCAGACTTGTTGATGGTCATGGAAGCATTTGAAAATGATAAATCACATGTCACGGCCCACCAGATTAGGACTTGGACCAGCCAAGATCCTCTGCTGTCCCTTGTAAAAAACTGTGTACTGCATGGGAGCTGGGCCAACATCCCCGTTGAAATGCAAGAGCCAATCAAGCCGTTCCAGCAGCGAAAGGACGAGCTGTCCATTCAGGCAGACTGTCTGTTGTGGGGTAACCGCGTAGTGTTACCCAAAAAGGGCAGGGAGACGTTCATCTCGGATCTCCACAGCACATACCCGGGTATAGTAATGATGAAAGCGATAGCCAGATTCCACGTGTGATGGCCCGGTATCGACTCTGACTTAGAGTCCTGTGTACGGCAATGCAGCGTATGTGCTCAGTTGAGCAACGCGCCCAGAGAGGCACCACTAAGTTTGTGGCCCTGGCCCTCCAGACCATGGTCGAGGATCCATGTCGACTATGCGGGCCCGTTTCTCGGTAAAATGATTCTGGTGGTGGTGGATACTTTTTCAAAATGGATTGAATGTGAAATAATGTCGGGAAACACCGCCACCGCCACCATTGAAAGCCTGAGGGCCATGTTTGCCACCCACGGCCTGCCTGACATACTGGTCAGTGACAACGGGCCATGTTTCACCAGTGTCGAATTTAAAGAATTCATGACCCGCAATGGGATCAAACATGTCACCTCGGCCCCGTTTGAACCAGCCTCCAATGGGCAAGCAGAGCGGGCAGTACAAACAATCAAACAGAGCCTTAAACGAGTCACAGAAGACTCACTCCAAACCCGCTTGTCCCGAGTACTGCTCAGCTACCGCACGAGACCCCACTCGCTCACAGGGGTGCCCCTGGCTGAGCTACTCATGAAAAGGACACTCAAAACCAGACTCTCGCTGGTTCACCCCAACCTGCATGATCAGGTAGAGAGCAGGCGGCAGCAACAAAATGTAAACGATGGTCGCGCCACTGTGTCACGGGAAATTGATCTGAATGACCCTGTGTATGTGCTAAACTATGGACATGGTCCCAAGTGGATCGCGGGCACGGTGATAGCTAAAGAAGGGAGTAGAGTGTTTGTAGTCAAACTAGACAATGGACAAATTTGCAGAAAGCACCTGGACCAAACGAGGCTGCGGTTCACAGACTGCCCTGAACAACCCACAGCAGACACCACCTTTTTCGAGCCCACAACATACACCCAAAGGATCAACGACACCACCCCGGACCGGGAAATTGAACCCATCGCGCCCAGCAGCCCAGCAAGGTCAGGCTCACCCAGCAGCCCTGCAGGGCCAACAACACGCCAGCCCATCGAGGGCACAGCCAACACACAAGAACAGACATTAGTACTGAGGAGGTCCAGCAGAAAAAGAAAGGCTCCCGACCGCCTCACCTTGTAAATAGTTTTCACTTTGACTTTGGGGGAGAGTGATGTTGTGTATCTGTAAAGCATGCACTCTCATGTTCCGCCAGCAGGGTGCGCATCCCCTGAAATCCCAAGGGATCCCCGCATCTCTTGGAAGCACTGTATATAAGACGGCCCCTAAGGCCTGTTCCTCTGGAGTGTCTTAATAAAGACTGAGGTCACTGTTACTTTAACGTCCCTGTGTGCAGTCTCATCTGTGTTAGGAACACAATGACACTAAACTGGGTGGCGGTGTGAGCTGTGAGGAGGACACTAAGAGGCTGCAGGGTGATTTGGACAGGTTAGGTGAGTGGGCAAATGCAAGGCAGAAGCAGTATAATGTGGATAAATGTGAGGTTATCCACTTTGGGGGCAAAAACGCGAAGACAGAATATTATCTGAATGGTGGCAGATTAGAAAAAAGGGAGGTGCAATGAGACCTGTGTGTCGTGGTTCATCAATCATTGAAAGTTGGCATGCAGGTACAGCAGGCGGTGAAGAAGGCAAATGGTATACTGGCCTTCATAGCTAGGGGATTTGATTATAGGAGCAGGGAGGTCTTACTGCAGTTGTACAGGGCCTTGGTGAGGCCTCACCTGGAATGTTGTGTTCAGTTTTGGTCTCCTAATCTGAGGAAGGACATTCTTGTTATTGAGGGAGTGCAGCAAAGGTTTTCCAGACTGATTCCCGGGATGGCTGGGCTGTTATATGAGGAGAGACTGGATCAACTGGGCTTTTATACATTGGAGTTTAGAAGGATGAGAGGGGATTTCCAAAAACATTCAAGATTCTGACGGGACGGGACAGGTTAGATGTGGGTAGATTGTTCCCGATGTTGGGGAAGTCCAGAACCAGGGGACACAGTCTTACGATAAGGGGTAGGCCATTTAGGACTGAGATGAGGAGAAACTTCTTCACTCAGAGAGTTGTTAACCTGTGGAATTCCCTGCCGCAGAGAGTGTTGATGTCAGTTCATTGGATATATTCAAGAGGGAGTTAGATATGGCCTTTACGGCTAAGGGAATCAAGGGGATGGAGAGAAAGCAGGAAAGGGATACTGAGGGAATGATCAGCCATGATCTTATTGAATGGTGGTGTAGGCTCGAAGGGCCGAATGGCCTACTCCTGCACCTATTTTCTATGTTTCTATGATTTTCTATTAGTATTTACATCTGTGTGGCTCAGGATCCACTCCATTGTCTTGGCCTACCCAGATACCAGCCTTTCTGGAGCCACAGTCCCAGGTACGTTCTTTAAACAATGCAACCCCTTAAGGTAAATGAATATATAAATGTTCCTGTATCTTTTCAGGCAGGAAACCATTGAAGGTGTGAATGTCTCTCTTCGGCTGCCATTGTCTGGTGATTTAGGTTGCTGGCAGATATCCTGTTCTTCATAATGTCTGATGGTTTGGCTATAATGTAAGAATTAACCCTTTCCTGCCCAACTCTTTTTGCAAGCTGTGATGCAGTTCTGAGTTTTTATATTCAATAGTCCAATTTTTACCGTTTGGGGGAGGAACAAATCCTACATTGCGATTGCAAGGCAAACTGTTCAGTTACATTGGTCCCTCTAAAGGCTGTTTTGACCAATAAATCCTTGATGACTAGCTGCATGACAGAAGAGGCATCGATTTAGCTATAACTATTCTGAAAGAACAACTGCAAGGCTTGCCTTATTCATATACTTTATACATTGGCTGCTGATTTACATAGACCATAAATCTTGACTTACGAGCTTTCTGGTCCAAAAACTTTGCAGCCTAGCAAATTTGGCTCCCTAAATGGAATTTTGTGTCACTACATTAACTCTTTTACATGCTTGGTTGCCTAATGGAGCTGTAATGTAGTTTTCAGGAAACTTTGTAACTTCTTAGCATTTGCATAGTAACCAGACAAGCAAAGACATCGGTTGTTATGATAGTGTGTGTTGTCGGAAAATCAAACTCAAAAGAAGGAGCCTTATCACATCTCTCAGAAACGCCCATGGTGCTTCACAGAATGAATTGTTTTGAAGTGCAGCCAGTGATGTCCTTCTACTTCTGTTATAAGTGCATTTCCACTTGTTTTCCTTAAGAACCCACTGGGATGTGCCAAGGACAAGGACACAGGGGAGAGATCCAAGTGAAAGTAGGCAGTCTACAATCCAAAGTGCTCTCTGTCTGCATTGAAAGATGCCGTAGCTTTTTCACTCACAAGAAAGCAAGAAAGACTTACATTTATATAGCGCCTTTCACAACCACTGGACGTCTCAAAGCGATTTACACCCAATTAAGTACTTTTGGAGTGTAGTCACTGTTGTAATGTGGGAAACGCGGCAGCCAATTTGCACACAGCAAGCTCCCACAAACAGCAATGTGATGATGACCAGATAAGCTGCTTTTGTTATGTTGGTTGAGGGATCAATGTTGGCCACGACACCGTGGATAACTCCCCTGCTATTCTTCAAAATAGTGCCTTGGGATCTTTTACGTCCACCTGAGAGAGCAGACCGGGCCTCAGTTTGATATCTCATCCGAAAGACAGCACCTCCGACAGTGCAGCACTCCCTCAGCACTGCACTGGAGTGTCAGCCTAGATTTATGTGCTCAAGCTCCTGGAGTGGGACTTGAACCCACAACCTTCTGACTCAGAAGCGAGTGTGCTATCCACTGAGCCACAGCTGACACTGGACACATATGCTTTGATTGATTTTTGGAAATGTATTTATTTTCAATTTTGTAAAGAATCAATGAAACTGACACTATTTGTGTTCTAAACTTTTCCGTGGGAACTTTCCCAAGATCGTAAAATGGAATGTGCTGTTTCTGGTGAAGTGTTAGCACAAGTGGTAAGATTAATGAGAAATTCTGCATCACTTCATCTAGCCATTTAAATGAGTTGTTCATGGTGTGAACAAAAGTGGTAATTAACTTTGAACATGCTCCTCATCTCTCTTCTTTCTTCTAGATGCTGCCTTATTGAGGCAACATGCTCCACTTCCTTCGGAGATGTTGAAAGCTCTTTCGGTGCGACTTGTCGGGAAGATTCAATTAACTTTGTTGAACAGAGAAGCCAATGGTTTCTCCTTTGAATTTGCTGTCACTGTCTGCTTCAGTGTTTTATCAGACCATATGCGACTGGAAAAATGTTTGCTTCTTGCAATTGGATCATTTCCAAGTTGAAGCCACTATTGGATTTCAGGTGCCATGCCAGGCAGCTTTTGCATGTTGGCAAGATATACCGAGCCCGTAATAGTTTGCTATGTCAAAAGAGAAGTAATAAAGTGTTAAGTTTGGCGCTGTATCTAGACAACTGTTCCACAGATCACTTCTCGCTAGTCTGATGATGATTAGCAGGAGAATACCATATACATTTAGCCATTCCAAAACTGGAATAAAGTGCATCATTTATAAGATTACCAGCAGAATCTATGCAGGAGGTTCAGTAAGTACTTATTCACATCCACACAGTTCTGTAGGGATTTAGATATCTTTGCTTGTTGTCATCTTAAAATACTTTTTCGTAATATTGAACATGATTTGGTTTGTATCAATTAGTGTCAAAACAGATTGGCCTCAAGTAGTTAGCCATTGGCAGAGAGCCTTGTGTCTTTTCATTGTCTCATCCATCAGTCTGTGAGCCCTCACATCTCGGTTACTTGAATTGCCACTCATTAGGGAGACAGCATTGTTGCTGCTGTAGACATCTGATTCAGCTAGGAGATCTTGTGAGCCATTGACTGCATATCTTTCCGAATTATAACCAAACACTTCAAGGCTATGTGAAAACCACCAAGTAGTATCCTTGACTCTTTCTGTCTGCTGCCACTGTATCTCCTTGGACTTTGAATTCTACTCCTGATAATTCAATCACAGTTTGTGTTAAGAAATTGAAATATGCAATAATTTGAATTAAGCCACACAAATAACACAGCAACATGGGAATTTAATGCTAAAACATTGAATTATCAGATCATTTGAATTAAGTGACTGAGTTAAGAGAAGAAATTAACTGATTTCACCAGAATGATGATTCAATGTCTGGCCAAATGTCTTCAATATACCCTGTAGGCTTTTCATCACAGTGTATAAAGTAAGTGTGTTAAAAACATTTAAAATATAAAATGGTATATTATCTCTATTAACCTTTCTTGACTTGCACACACTATCAAAAAAAGCTTGAAGTGAACATGGACTGAAGGCTGGGGACTGACAAGTCCAGTTCTTGGTTCTTTCACAAACTTTGGTCCAGAAGATCTTGTTCTGTGAGCAGAAATGAACCCACATGTTCAAGTTGCTGAGCTCATTTGAAAATGGACACATCTCTTGACTCACACCACCGCCAGATCTTCTCTGCAAGGTACCATTTATTTGGCCATTTATAACCAAAAATGAAAGGATAATAACTTTTAAGTCATGGCTTCATCGCTCACAAGTTATGATGTCCCATCTACACTTGTATAATATAACTTTTACCACATGGTCCAGTCATTATAACTGTAAGTTTTTGCATAGACAAAGTCTTAAACATTCATTTAATGTAGATGCCTAACCCAAACTTTTTATTGTGGTATGTCAGTAATTGATCATACATCATATAGAATCATAGAATAGTATAGCTCAGAAGAAGGCCTTTCCGCCCATCGAGCTTGCTTCTAGTTTGTATTACAATGATTTACTGTCTGAAATCCTTCTAAGTTGTCAGTATGCTAAGACTTTCAATTGTAAGTTGCAGCTTAAATATATGCCCTGCTGGAGTATGGCCACACATGGTAAACAGTAAGAGCTTTTAGGATGGTTGAGGCTTTGGCACGGATCAGCAGTAAATGTATATCAGGTTAAAAGCCAACACTTTGTTGAGTGCATGCTTGCATTCTCTAACTAGTATAAGACACTGTGTGCAGCTCCAACATGTTATAGCTCCCTTACTGTTTGTCATCTTCTTCATAATCTGTTCTGCAAATCCCCTGGAAGGATAGACGCACCAACGTCAATGTTCTTGGTCAGGCCAACATCCCCAGCATTGAAACACTGACCACACTCGACCAGCTCCGTTGGGCGGGCCACATTGTCCGCATGCCCGACACAAGACTCCCAAAGCAAGCGCTCTACTCAGAACTCTTACACAGCAAGCGAGTCCCAGGTGGGCAGAGGAAACGTTTCAAGGACCCCCTCAAAGCCTCCTTGATAAAGTGCAACATCCCCATCGACACCTGGGAGTCCCTGGCCAAAGACTGCCCTAAGTGGAGGAAGAGCATCTGAGAGGGCGCTGAACACCTCGAGTCTCATCGCCGAGAGCATGGAGAAACCAAGCGCAGACAGTGGAAGGAGCGCGCAGCAAACGAGACTCCCCACCCACCCTTTCCCTCAATGACTGTCTGTCCCACCTGTGACAGAGACTGTAATTCCCGTATTGGACTGTACAGCCACCTGAGAACTCACTTTTAGAGTGGAAGCAAGTCTTCCTCTATTTCGAGGGACTACCTATGATGATGATGATGAATCTGTTCCCAAGTCCTGTAAATATTGCACACATATTGACCTTGGCCACCACCTACTGCAATGCATGCTGCACTGCTGCCCTTTGGAGAGGGGACCACGTAGATCCCAACAGAGCATCCCTTCTCACATACGCTTCATGCAGCAGCACCTGCAGTTGTTATCCATCAAATAGGGGATTGTTGTTCACAGATCCTATTTTTCCCCACACAGCCTTTGAATAGACAGCCAAGAAACGTTGTTCCCCATATGGCTTTTGGAATGGCAGCAAAAAGAAATGTTGTTCCCACATGTGGCCATTTGGTTTTAAGTGGCTACATCCTTTAAATCCTGGCTGCATCCCTTTAGGATTGTTAACTTGCCAAACTTTCTGCTCCCTGCCCTATGGCAAGTTCTCAGAGCAAACTAGGTTAGGAGATGAAATCTAGATGCTCTGGCATGGTCAACCACTACCTCGTATGGCCTGGTTCAACCCTTGCCACTGGATAAAGGCCTAGCTCTGTCGAGCCCATGTGGTGGCTGGTGAGCCATGGTCACCACACGTTAAAAAAATCCACACACAGGCATCTTCCACCCCCCTCAATTGGAGTTCAGGACTGGAACATCGGGTCCCTCATTGAAACATCTGTGAACTCATGTGGAAGCAAGTCATCCTCGTTCGAGGAACCGCCGATGATGATGATAGGCAAGTGCAAAGGTTGCAGTTCACTGGTCCCACAGCCCAAGCAATGGGACCGGAAACAAGTCGCAGAGTTCCTTGGGATAGAAAGTTCTTCAATTATTCAAGTGATAAATATTCTACAGCCAGTTTGCAGAGCTATCCAAGGCTCCCAAACAGCTCCCAGAAGAGTGATTTTTATTATCTTTATACAGTTTATAAAACATTTTTAATCTCTAAGTTAATTATATTGGTAGCACTTGATGTCTTATTGCGATAATCAATATATTTGTGTTCCTCTTTCAGAGTAGAATTCAATTTACCACAAATAGTCTGGGAGAAGTGTGAGCAGCACACTTGTAAACAAATAGACATGAATTGTTGATCAAAAACTTGTTCAAAAAGTATTATTTTGTTGAGGTAAGTCATACATCTAGTAAGAAAAATAGCCTCCTTGACTGGGAAGCTTCTCTGTATCATTATTACAATTTCATACACGCTATAAATCTTTCATTGAAGCAGGCTGTTATTTTACACTGAATGATTATCAGGAGGTTGGGAAAAAGTCAGAGGCAGATGAAATATATGAACCATTACTATCCTAAACCTACAAAGAGGGGGCTGCTCACTCAAGATGTTAACTGTTGTTTAAAGATGTGCCAGGTGTCATGTATTCAACCAGCATTGTAACCCATGTATAATCTGACCTAAGTTGTACACTGTGAGAACACTGACCACTAGGTGGTGAACCTGTGGGAGACACTCCTAACCTGGACCTGCAGATATAAAAGGGGAAGCTCCACCCACATCCATCACTTGAGTGCTATGGAGTAAAGGACAGGTCACAGACTGACCTTCTCTCAAGCGTGCGCCTCGTGTGCCTTTATACTGTGTAGTAAGGACCTATCACCAGGGACGGCTGGGAGGACATGCTTGATCTTTACTCCACTTGGCTCAATGGAAGCAGTGCAAAAAGCTGGTGGCATTGTTCATTAAAAAAAGTCAAGCTGACTGCAGAGCCTTTGAATAAAGGTACCAAATAAACTCTGTACTAGATCTCATTTAACCTAGAGCCACCTGTTGCCAATATCCTGGGGGAGAGAGAGGTGAACATTTCTACCATATTAGTTGCCCAGAATTGATATCTTGTGTATATTGATCATTGAGCTACAATGAAGGAATCATTATTGAAGCGTAAAGCATTCGTTATATTGAGTATATTACCTAAATATATATATATTTATGTATTATATTTTTGAAACTAAAATGCTGCCCACAGAGGTTAGTGGTATAAAAGTTATTACAGAACTTCAAATGCAAGATAAAGCAATATCGACCATAACTTGCATCCCTTTTTAGCATATGTGTTTGAAGCGGTCTTAAAATGTCAAAACTTGTGAAAGAGTTGTGCTACAATAAAACTTTATCTTAAATTGCTCCTAATATACTACTAAACACATATTTCTGAATGGCAGTTTAAGCATGTACTGGTTAAACTTTAAGTTGGGTTAGTCTGAAAGTTAACATTTTATACAAAGAGTTGGTTTAACTCTGCAATATATGTGATTTAATGAGGTGTTTGTCTGTACTCATGTTTAAGTTTTATCAGTAAACCACTGGCCTCAGTAATTGAATGGTAATGTCGCTTGTATGACCTCAATATACTTAAGCTCTTAATGAAGGCGTTTTGATACAGCAGGAAATTTACCCTTTACCTGCATGTTCTAACTCAGGGATCAGAGAACAGATCCAATGACATCGCCTCTCATATTTTTGTGAAAATCCTTTTTTGGCTCTACCTTGTTTTTTTTCACTCTGTGGCTCAGTGGGTAGCACTCTCGCCTCTGAGTCAGAAGGTTGTGGGTTCAAGTCCCACTCCAGAGACTCTAGGCTGACACTCCAGTGCAGTACTGAGGGCGTGCTGCACTGTTGGAGATGCCGTCTTTTGGAGGAGATGTTAAACCAAGTCTGCCCTCTCAGGTGGACGTAAAAGATCCCATGGCACTATTTCAAAGAAGAGCAGGGGCGTTATCCCCGGTGTCCTGGTCAATATTTATCCCTCAATCAGCATAACGAAAACAGATTATCTGGTCATTATCATGTTGCTGTTTGTGGGAGCTTGCTATGCAGATTGGCTGCCTCATTTCCTACATTACAACAGTGACTACACTCCAAAAAAGACTTAATTGCTGTAAAGCGTTTTGGGATGTCCTGAGGTTGTCAAAGGTGCTATATAAATGCAAGTGTTTCTTTTTTCACTAATCTATGGACATACTACAGGAAACAAGGGTTATATTATGGCAAATAGTTACAAAACATTAATAAACTTATCTTTAGAATAGCATTTTCTGAAATGCCCGTAACATCAATCACTTTTTGTCAGAGGCCTGTGGCTCTCTGAGCAGCCGAAGGCTCGAGTCCATGGGGCTTCAAGGAACTCTCAAACTCAAAGGAAGCCACAAAAGTGTAACAGACTACAGTTCCCAGCATTCATTAGTGTGACCGCTACCAGTTTGCCAAGAACATTCCCAACATGGACATCAGCTTCTTCCCTTCGGAATGAATACATCTATATCTTTGGAGCTGTGGAGATTTATTTTTATGCAAGACTGTTCATTTACAGAATGTGCTTGGACTTTGAGTTGGTAATCCCCACACTAACTTTTTTTTCTGAAGCAGTACAGCAGATATGCTACTATATTTAAGAGGTTGTTTATTTAGCAAATAAAGGACGTTAATTGTGTGACAAATGAAACTTTGCACTTTGAAATTTGGCATTGTTTAATCTTTATATTTTGTTATCTATTCTAAACGAGCACCAGCTGCATTGCATTTATTTATGTTTATCTCAGATATCAAAAACATGCAACAAATAAAATAATTAGCGTAAACGATGAGAATTCTGGAATGACAGCAACATTATACAAGTTCAGAGAGAGCTCAAAGTCTTCAACAACAACAACTTGTATTTATATAGCACCTTTAACGTAATAAAACGTCCCAAGGTGCTTCACAGGAGTGTTTTGAGACAAAACAAATGAATTTGACACCGAGCCACATAAGAAGGAATTAGGGCAGGTGACCAAAAGCTTGGTCAAAGAGGTAGGTTTTAAGGAGCGTCTTAAAGGAGGAAAGAGAGTTAGAGAGGTGGAGAGGTTTAGGAAGAGAGTTCCAGAGCTTGGGGCCTAGGCAACAGAAGGCACGGCCACCGATGGTTGAGCGATTATAATCAGGGATGCTCAAGAGGACAGAATTTGAGGAGCGCAGACATCTCGGGAGCGGGGCGGGGGGGTTGTGGGGCTGGAGGAGATTACTGAGATAGGGAGGGGCGAGGCCATGGAGGGATTTGTATACAAGGATGGGAATTTTAAAATTGAGGCGTTGCTTAACCGGGAATCAATGTAGGTCAGCGAGCACAGGGGTGATGGGTGAGCTGAACTTGGTGCAGGTTAGGACACGGGCTGCTGTATCTCAACATCTTTATTTAGCCAGATTCATTTAGTAACAAAAGTAATATTATAGGAAGGAAGTTAGTTAAATTTTTTTAAAAGTTTTATATATCTAAAAAATCCCATATCCTCAGCTGATAGAGAATAAAGAGCAGGAGGAGCTCCTCCATGTTACATTTATATAATTATATAATGACGCTACACAAATGAAGTAAACAAATAGCAGTTATTGTACTTCAGAAAGTCATTCATTCGATGGGAGATGTTTACGATGCCCTGAGAATTGTGATAAGACTACATAAATGCATCTTTCTTTCTTTATTTTGCAAGAGCCAACACAAAACAGTACTGCACAGTCTCCTGGGGAGATCTTTTACAAACTTCTTTCCAACTCTGAGAGTTCACCCATGATATCTTAATGAGGTCGACCCAGAAACGATGATCCCGGGTAGGTGCAAATCACGCTCCATGTACTTGCGAGTGGATTCACAGCCAAACAGAAAATCGACAGAAGAAAGAGCTTGCCGTTATTTACAGGTGTTACATATATTTTATGAAAGTGCGTGGAAAATATGCTGAAGAAATTGTTGTGGAACTGTATGAAGTAGGCTCTTGGTTCATTATACGGTTTTATCTGGATGTAATATGTTGCCCCTAATAGGAATTCATTTGTATAACTCAATTTAGATGAACTCACTTGTCTCTACAAAGTGCAATGCCTAAAATGGGAACGGATTTAGCAATTATAGGCAAAAAAATATTGAAGCCAATTTTACTGTAATAAATCTTTGAACTAAATTCCATAAAATAAAGGGAAAACAGCCATAAATTGTATTAATGAATCTCTATTACCAGAAGGCAGTGATAGATTACATACTGTGAGAAAATCAGTAATGTGTACAGTATGAAGCCATTTTGGTAAACACTCAAACAGTATTGGCTGTGTGATGTCACTGATCTAAACTGCTTTAGTAAGTGAACAACAAAAATATTTGCCAATTACACAATCAGGATGTTGACCTAAAAGTGCAACAGATAATATTGGCCATTCACAGCAAATATGGAATGAAACATTCAGTCATGCCACCTATTTAACCCAAACCATGCACAAAAACACACGGTTATATTACTGGCACTAAATTAATCTGCGACCTTTCAAAACAATTAAGGGAAAAGCTAGCTGGTAGTATGATTGGTTTGTTCGCTACAATCACAGGTTTTCCACAGGTGGGAATCCATGTCTTGCTGGGCTGCTTCTGGGATTGTATTGCTGGATTGTTTGGTCAATAGTCCTCAGGATATGAGCTGGCATTTCCTGACCATTCCTAGATGTCAGATTGTCAGATCCTCATCCATGGAACGGAATACATTCAACAACATTTTTTTAGAAAGACATTAAAAAAATTATGTTAAAAGTCTGCCCATTCGTAGCCAATGCATGGATCATCTAATCCTAAATACTATGGCCCCAAAATTGTGCTTGGGTCACACAGGTCTTTAGCATATGCAGAGTGCCAGTAAGGGCACTTCATTTACATCTGCTCCAATGAGCTGGCCAGAATTTCACAGCGGCCGTTCTGACAGAGCAGAGAAGGTCCTGGAATGGCTCAATGGAAAAGGAGGCACAGAAGACTTCAGCTCCTTGGGGAATGGAGGTATTTCTGCTACGAATTTCAAAAAAAAAAAAAAAATTATTGCTCCTGAAATATTCAGTTACCTCATGCATGCAGATATTTATTATATTAGATAATCAGTTAGTATACTATACATATTAAGAATCAAAGGCTCAGAGTAAAAGTGTAATTCTCCAAATTCGTGCTTGCTGTTTACTAGGGCCTTATAGATGACACATGTGTTGCCAGTCCATATACCTTCTTGTGTGAGGGCATCACAATGCAGTAAGCATGCAAAGTCTGGTGGCAGTACTGATTCAGAGCTGGTCTTTGAACTATTCTGTGCACATTTACAGATCTGTGCTCTACGAGAAGTGTGCCCTACACTTTTATGGGAACCAGCAAAGAAAGCCTAAAAAATAATAGATGGAAGATAGATTATGAATGTATACTAGCAAGAAATGTAAAAACAGATAGTAAGATTTTCTACAGATATATAAAAAGGAAGAAAGTGGCTAAAGTAAATGTTGGTCCCTTAGAGGATGAGACTGGGGAATTAATAATGGGGAACAGGGAAATGGCAGAGACCTTGAACAAATATTTTGTATCGGTCTTCACGGTAGAAGACACTAAAAACATCCCAATATTGGATAATCAAGGGGCTATAGGGAGGGAGGAACTTAAAACAATCACTATCACTATCACTAAAGAAGTACTCGGTAAAATAATGGGACTAAAGGTGGACAAGTCCCCTGGACCTGATGGCTTGCATCCTAGGGTCTTAAAAGAAGTGGCTGCAGAGATAGTGGATGCATTGGTTGTAATCTACCAAAATCCCCTGGATCCTGGGAAGGTCCCAGCGGATTGAAAAACCGCAAATGTAATGCCCTTATTTTAAAAAAGGAGGCAGACAGAAAGCAGGTAACTATAGACCGGTTAGCTTAATATCTGTCGTTGGGAAAATGCTGGGGTCCATTATTAAGGAAGCAGTGGCAGGACATTTGGAAAAGCATAACTCAGTCAAGCAGAGTCAGCATGGTTTTATGAAAGGGAAATCACGTTTGACAAATTTGCTGGAGTTCTTTGAGGATGTAGAGCAGGCTGGATAAAGGGGAATCAGTGGATGTGGTGTATTTGGATTTCCAGAAGGCATTCGATAAGGTGCCACATAAAAGGTTACTGCACAAGATAAAAGATCACTCGGTTGGGGGTAATATATTAGCATGGATAGAGGATTGGCTAACTAACAGAAAACAAAGTGTTGGGATAAATGGGCCATTTTCCGGTTGGCAAACAGTAACTAGTGGGATGCCACAGGGATCATGTTAGGGCCTCAATTATTTATAATCTATATTAATGATTTGGATGAAGGGACCAAGTGTAATGTAGCCAAGTTTGCTGATGATACAAAGATGGATGGGAAAGCAAGTTGTGAGGAGGACACAAAAAATCTGCACCGGGATATAGACAGGCTAAGTGAGTGGACAAAAATTTGGCAGATGAAGTAAAATTTGGGACGGTGTGAAGTTATCCACTTTGGCAGAAAAAATAAAAAAGCAAATTATTATTTAAATGGAGAAAAATTACAAAATACTGCAATACAGAGGGACCTGGGGTCCTTGTGCATGAAACACAAAAAGTGAGTATGCAGGTACAGCAAGTAATCAGGAAGGCAAATGGAATGTTGGCCTTTATTGCAAGGGGGATAGAGTATAAAAGCAGAGAAGTCCTGCAACAACTGTGCAGGGTATTGATGAGGCCTGGAGTACTGCGTACAGTTTTGGTCTCTGTGTTTAAGGAAGGATATACTTGCATTGGAGGCAGTTCAGAGAAGGTTCACTAGTTTGATTCCGGAGATGAGGGGGCTGACTTATGAAGCAAGGTTGAGTAGGTTGGGTCTATACTCATTGGAATTCAGAAGAATGAGAGGTGATCTTATTGTAATATATAAGATAATGAGGGGGCTCGACAAGGTAGATGCAGAGAGGATATTTCCACTCATGGGAGAATCTATAACTAGGGGGCATTGTTTCAGAATAAGGGGCTGCCCATTTAAAACTGAGATGAGAAGGAATTTCTCCTCTCAGAAGGTTGTAAATCTGTGGAATTCTCTGCCCAGAGAGCTGTGGAGGCTGGGTCATTGAATATATTTAGGATAAACAGATTTTTGAGCGATAAGGGAGTCATGGGTTATGGGGAGCGGGCAGGGAAGTGGAGCTGAGCCCATGGTCAGATCAGACATGATTTTATTGAATGGCGGAGCAGGCACGAGGAGCCAAATGGCCTATTCCTGCTATTTCTCAAGTTCGTATGATGCTTTGGATGCTCAATCCTTGTGTATATGACAACTTACCATATACATTTGTGCCATTTCTTCTTTGCCCCAAACATGGGTCACTTACTTTGGCAGTCCTCCTGATACTAGCAAACATCACCCTCAATTGCACCCAGGTGCCACAGACCTCAGTGGGAGCACTTTCTTAGTGTTTTTACACCTCAACCTACATTGGAGGATGACCTTCTGTTGCTAAATGGGTCACATTCCTTTGCTGCATTTGTTCAAGACTTTTTAAACATTTGATGTCTATTCAGTCTATTTAATTTGGAATGAGTTGACTCCATTTGAAAGTGAACATTCCTGATGTTGTTTGTTTTAGTAATTGCATAGCTGACTCCATCTGTATAATTGACTGATCTCAAGTTCAGCAAGTCAATATGAATTTGTTGAAGTAAGAAAGACTACCTTCTCCCAGTATATTAAGGTAATTTTTTTTAAAGCTGTTTGCCATAATTCAATCCTGCACAGAAATTTAACTTCAAAACAGATATCTGTTGGCCAAAAGGTTTAAGTGGGCGTTTTGATTGTACCTTTAGAAAATCTGGACCATGTTTGATGCAAGGCCAATGGCAAGGAATGTACGTCTGGAAAACTGCAAGGAATTTCCTGCTGAAGAAATAAAGAAGGTGTTCTCTGCAAATGTTTTGAAGGAATTGAAGGATTTGTTGAGGGATTGTTAAATGTTTCACAGATTGAGTTTATTAGCTTTGGCTTATGGACACAGCTTAATTTTTGCTTTTCAAAGGCCTCTCTTTATCTTCGAGAAGATCTTGTAAAATCTTTCGCTTTGCTAGTTATACTGGGCCCAAGTTTGCCCCCAGGGTTAGAGCGGCGCATCTCCGTGTGGTGCACCGACTTTTTAGAACAGAAATGGCACCTATTATTTACCTTGGTATTCTCCCCTCCGTCCGGTCGATCCAGGTCCTTGGCGCAGTGCAGCAGAAAGCGTGGAGGGCGGAGCCAGGTCCGGGCGCTGAAAACAGTGCCGGGACCTCTGCACATGCGCGCTAGAGTGTGCACGCATGTGCAGTAGCTCCAGGTCCGAAGTTTTCGGCGGCCCGTTCAGCCTCCCTCTCCCCCCGCCCGCTATTGTCTTCACCCCCTCCCCCTCCCCCTCCCTCTCTCTCCATCCCTCCCCCCTCCTCCTCCTCTCCCCCTCTTCTCCTCCATTCTCTCTCTCTCCCCAGCCCCTCCCCCTCCTCCTCTGCCCCCCTCCCTCCCCCTTCTCCCCTCCTCTCTCCCTCCCTCTCCCACCTCCTCCCCTCCCCCCTCCCCCTCCTCTCATGCTCCACCCCCCCACCTCTCCCCCCTCCCCCTCCCCTCTCCCCCCTCTCCTCTCACCCTTCCCCCATCCCTCCCCCTCTTCTCTCCCTCTCTCTCTTCTCCCCCCTCCCCCCTCCCCCCTCTCCCCCCTCCCCCCTCTCCTCTCACCCTTCCCCCATCCCTCCCCCTCTTCTCTCCCCTCCTCTCCCTCTCCCCCCTCCCCTCTCCTCCCTCCCCCCTCTCCTCTCACCCTTCCCCCATCCCTCCCCCTCTTCTCTCCCTCTCTCTCTTCCCCTCCTCTCCCTCTCCCCTCCCCTCCCTCTCCCCCCACCCCTCCCCCTCCCCCCACCCCTCCCCCTCTCCCCCTCTCCCCCTCCCACCCTCTCCCTCCCCCCACCCCCTCCTCTCCCCACTCCCTCTCTGCCTCCCACCCTCTCCCTCCCCCCACCCCCTCCTCTCCCCACTCCCTCTCCCCCTCCTCTCTGCCCCCTCTCCCCATTCCCTCCCCCTCCCCTTCTTCTCCTCCCTCCCCGCTCTCTCCCTCCCCCTCTCTCCCCCCCTCTCTCCCTCCCCCCTCTCTCTCCCTTCCCCCTCTCTCCCTCCCTCCCCCTCCCTCCTTCCTCCTCCTCTTCCTCTCCCTTCCGTCCTTCCCTCCTGCTCCTCTCCCTCCTCCCCCTCCCTCCTCCTCCTCTATTTATTTTTATTTTATTGGTTGATTTATTGATTTATTTATCATTTATTATTGATGATGGCTCTTTATTTGTAAAAGTGAAGTGTTTAATGTTTGTAAACCCCCCTTCGCGCCCCCCCCTCCCCGCCCCCCATCTCTCATTTCCTACGCCTGATTTATAAGTTTAGGCAAGGTTTCTCTGAGCGTACAAAAATCTACACTTACTCCATTCTAAGTTAGTTTGGAGTAAGTTTTCGCTGCCTAAACTTACAAAACAGGCGTAAGTGGCCGGACACACCCCCTTTTGAAAAAAAATCTGTTCTACAATGAAACTATTCTAACTCACTCGAACTGGAGCAGACTAAATGCCGAGAATTGCAATTTCTAAGATGCTTCATTCTAAACTAATTGCTCCAAAAAAATAGGAGCAACTCAGGCCGAAACTTGAGCCCACTGACTGGTGGTCATTGATGTGCTGCAGAAGAGATACATGGGACTGGTTAGAGAGTAATAATCCAGTGGTGAATTCAGGCAATACCATGAGCTTAGGATTGCCAACACTGGTTCTGATTTCCCCTCACCCAGTCAAACAGTCTTTTTCCCCCATGTCCAATATAGTTTTTATAGCTAATAAACATATGTGTTCAATGAAAATGAGAAAAACTGAATTTTTTTTTAATGTCCCCATGTTGTCTCCTGGGTTCCTTGCAGCAGTGTCCATGAGATTCATCTTTAATTCCTGGAGACTCCGGGTCAATCCTGGATGTTTACATTGTAAATTACGATGTCAGTATTTCCACTTAATTTTGTTTTCACTTATCTCAATGTAATTACAGGCTCTGACCACAAGGTCACTTTGTGCAGCGGGTCTCTGAAATCTGTCTCCCATTTCCATCACTTTCTTGTATAAAGAAACTGTTACTCACCATCACTAGGGGGGTAGTGCTGGACAGGCTAATGGGGCTCAAGGTAGACAAGTCCCCTGGTCCTGATGAAATGCATCCCAGGGTATTAAAAGAGATGGTGGAAGTTATAGCAGATGCATTCGTTATAATCTACCAAAATTCTCTGGACTCTGGGGAGGTACCAGCGGATTGGAAAGCAGCTAATGTAACACCTCTGTTTAAAAAAGGGGGCAGACAAAAGGCAGGTAACTATAGGCCGGTTAGTTTAACATCTGTAGTGGGGAAAATGCTTGAAGCTATCATTAAGGAAGAAATAGCGGGACATCTAGATAGGAATAGTGCAATCAAGCAGACGCAACATGGATTCATGAAGGGGAAATCATGTTTAACTAATTTACTGGAATTCTTTGAGGATATAACGAGCATGGTGGATAGAGGTGTACCAATGGATGTGGTGTATTTAGATTTCCAAAAGGCATTCGATAAGGTGCCACACAAAAGGTTACTGCAGAAGATAAAGGTACGCGGAGTCAGAGGAAATGTATTAGCATGGATAGGGAATTGGCTAGCTAACAGAAAGCAGAGAGTTGGTATAAATGGGTCCTTTTCAGGTTGGAAATCGGTGGTTAGTGGTGTGCCACAGGGATCGGTGCTGGGACCACAACTGTTTACAATATACATAGATGACCTGGAAGAGGGGACAGAGTGTAGTGTAACAAAATTTGCAGATGACACAACGATTAGTGCGAAAGCGGGTTGTGTAGAGGACACAGAGAGGCTGCAAAGAGATTTAGATAGGTTAAGCGAATGGGCTAAGGTTTGGCAGATGGAATACAATGTCAGAAAATGTGAGGTCATCCACCTTGAAAAAAAAAACAGTAAAAGGGAATATTATTTAAATGGGGAGAAATTACAACATGATGCAGTGCAGAGGGACCTGGGGGTCCTTGTGCATGAATCCCAAAAAGTTACTTTGCAGGTGCAGCAGGTAATCAAGAAGGCGAATGGAATGTTGGCCTTCATTGCGAGAGGGATGGAGTACAAAAGCAGGGAGGTCCTGCTGCAACTGTATAGGGTATTGGTGAGGCCGCACCTGGAGTACTGCGTGCAGTTTTGGTCACCTTTCTTAAGGAAGGATATACTAGCTTTGGAGGAGGTACAGAGACGATTCACTAGGCTGATTCCGGAGATGAGGGGGTTACCTTATGATGATAGATTGAGTAGATTGGGTCTTTACTCGTTGGAGTTCAGAAGGATGAGGGGTGATTTTATAGAAACATTTAAAATAATGAAAGGGATAGACAAGATAGAGGCAGAGAGGTTGTTTCCACTGGTCGGGGAGACTAGAACTAGGTGACACATCCTCAAAATACGGGGGAGCCAATTTAAAACCGAGTTGAGAGGAATTTCTTCTCCCAGAGGGTTGTGAATCTGTGGAATTCTCTGCCCAAGGAAGCAGTTGAGGCTAGCTCATTGAATGTATTCAAATCACAGATAGATAGATTTTTAACCAATAAGGGAATTCAGGGTTACGGGGAGCGGGCAGGTAAGTGGAGCTGAGTCCATGGCCAGATCAGCCATGATCTTGTTGAATGGCGGAGCAGGCTCGAGGGGCTAGATGGCCTACTCCTGTTCCTAATTCTTATGCTCTTATGTAACTGTCCATGGTGAATGCCATAGGTAAGTCACTATATACTATAGATTATATAGACTGCAATGTATCAGGCACTAAATGCGTTATGCATTAGGAAGAGATCATGAGGACTGGAGTATGACAGGTGGGGGCATTTACACACACATTTTTGCATTGTCAGTATTTTTTATGCTATATTCATGTTAATGGCTTTGTATTAACAGAATTTCTGTTAATGTATTATCTACCAAGGAGATTCATAAGAAACTGGTCAAAGTTCATTGCCCTGTAACTAATAATAATGATCTGCGTCTATTATGTTAGAGGTTTAGTGACTATATAGACAAAGAGTTCTGTGTCTGCAATGACTCCTTACTGCTTACATTCCCAGAGATAACCCTCAGCAAGCTGAAAACTTATGCATAATGTAATTTTTTTGTGATTATTTTGGGAGTGAGGGCACTTGCTCTATTTTTGTTTAGAGATTTTATTCTTCCATTTACTTTTGAGGTCTTCCTGGCTCATTCATCAACTGGTAGCTAAGAAGGTGAGTGACCTGATCCTAGAGCGAAGGAGAGCAACCCTTGATGACTGTATCCTGAATCCCTGTCCGAAAGGGCCGGATCTGGCCGTTTTTTAGTTCCTCCCCACAACAGTTAAAAGCAGTACAAAGCCTCCACATTACTTGAGGAAAACTCGGGAATTAGGGACCAAAAGCTATAGGGATCTCTTCCACTAAAGAGATTGGTGCCAGCAAGCTCAGAATTGGCTTCTCCAACAGACCCCAAAATAATGGCCATTGCAGCTAAACTACCGGCCTTACTGGCAACATCTCTCTGAAATTCAACTATTTGAGCTGGGGCTCTTTTCTCCAGAAAAGAGAAGACTTGAGAGGTGACCTGACAGAGGTCTTTTTAAAATTATGAAGGGGTTCGATAGATGTAGACGTAGATGTTTCCACTTGTAGGGGATTACAGTGCAGTGTGGTGAAGTCAGGTTGGTGGAGGACCTTTGTCATACGGATGTTTAGCATAAGGCCTATGCTTTCGTACGTCTCAGTGAAGGTGTTGACGATGGCTTGGAGTTCAGCCTCTGAGTGTGTGCAGACGCAACCGTCGATCGCGTACTGTAGTTCGATGACCGAGGATGGAACGGCCATGGATCTAGCCTACAGGCGACAAAGGTTGAACAGGTTCTCATTGGTTCTATAGTTTAGTCCACTCCAGCGGGGAGCTTGTTGATAACGCTGCCTCCGCAAGATCCTGCAAATCCACTGGGAGGATAGATGCACCAACGTCAGTGTTCTCGCTCAGGCCAATATTCCCAGCATCGAAGCACTAAGCACATTCGACCAGCTCCGTTGGGGGGGGGGGTCCACATCATCCACATGTCCGATACGAGACTCCCTAAGCAAGCGCTCTACTCGGAACTCCTACAGGGCAAGGGAGCCCCAGGTGAGCAGAGTCAATGCTTCAAGGACACACTCAAAGCCTCCTTGATAAAGTGTAACATCCTCACCGGCACCTGGGAATCCCTGACCCAAGACCGCCCAAAGTGGAGGAAGACCATCCGGGAAGGCGCTGAGCACCTCGAGTCTCATCGCCGAGAGCATGCAGAAACCAAACGCAGGCAGCGGAAGGAGCATGCGGCAAACCTGGCTCCCCACCCACCCTTTCATAGAAACATAGGAAATAGATGCAGGAGTAGGCCATTCGGCCCCTCAAGCCTGCACCACCATTCAATAAGATCATGGCTGATCATTCCCTCAGTACCCCTTTCCTGCTTTCTCTCCATACCCCTTGATCCCTTTAGCCGTAAGGGCCATATCTAACTCCCTCTTGAATATATCCAATGAACTGGCATCAACAACTCTCTGCGGCAGGGAATTCCACAGGTCAACAACTCTCTGAGTGAAGAAGTTTCTCCTCATCTCAGTCCTAAATGGCCTACCCCTTATCCTAAGACTATATCCCCTGGTTCTGGGCTTCCCCAACATCGGGAACATTCTTCCCGCATCTAACCTGTCCCGTCCCGTCAGAATCTTATATGTTTCTATGAGATCCCCTGTCATCCTTCTAAACGCCAGTGAATAAAGGCCCAGTTGATCCAGTCTCTCCTCATATGACAGCCCAGCCATCCCTGGAATCAGTCTGGTGAACCTTCGCTGCACTCCCTCAATAGCAAGAACATCCTTCCTCAGACTAGACGACCAAAACTGAACACAATATTCCAGGTGAAGCCTCACTAAGGCCCTGTACAACTGCAGTAAGACCTCGCTGCTCCTATATTCAAATCCCCTAGCTATGAAGGCCAACATACCATTTGCCTTCTTTACCGCCTGCTGTACCTGCGTGCCCACTTTCAGTGTCTGATGAACCATGACACCCAGGTCTCGTTGCACCTCCCCTTTTTCTAGTCTGCTCTCATTCAGATAATATTCTGCCTTCGTGTTTTTGTCCCCAAAATGGATAACCTCACATTTATCCACATTATACTGCATCTGCCATGTATTTGCCCACTCAGCTAATCTGTCCAAGTCACCCTGCAGCCTCTTAGCGTCCTCCTCACAGCTCACACCGCCACCCAGTTTAGTGTCATCCGCAAACTTGGAGATATTACACTCTTTTCCTTCATCCAAATCGTTAATGTATACTGTAAAGAGCTGGGGTCCCAGCACTGAGCCCTGCGGCACCCCACTAGTAACTGCCTGCCATTCTGAAAAGGACCCGTTTACCCGACTCTCTGCTTCCTGTCTGCCAACCAGTTCTCTATCCACATCAGTACATTACCCCCAATACCATGCGCTTTGATTTTGTACACCAATCTCTTGTGCGGGACCTTGTCAAAAGCCTTTTGAAAGTCCAAATACATCACATCCACTGGTTCTCTCTTGTCCATTCTATTAGTTACATCCTCAAAAAATTCCAGAAGATTCGTCAAGCATGATTTCCCTTTCATAAATCCATGCTGACTCGGTCCGATCCTGTCACTGCTTTCCAAATGCGCTGCTATTTCATCCTTAATGATTGATTCCAACATTTTCCCCACTACTGATGTCAGGCTAACCGGTCTATAATTACCCGCTTTCTCTCTCCCTCCTTTTTTAAAAAAGTGCCGTTACATTAGCTACCCTCCAGTGCATAGGAACTGATCCAGAGTCGATAGATTATTGGAAAATGATCACCAATGCATCCACTATTTCTAGGGCCACTTCCTTAAGTACTCTGGGATGCAGACTATCAGGACCCGGGGATTTATCGGCCTTTAATCCCATCAATTTCCCTAACACAATTTCCTGCCTAATAAGGATATCTTTCAGTTCCTCATTCTCGCTAGACCCACTGTCCCCTAGTACATTCGGAAGATTATTTGTATCTTCCTTTGTGAAGACAGAACCAAAGTATTGGTTCAATTGGTCTGCCATTTCTTTGTTCCCCATTATAAATTCACCTGAATCAGACTGCAAGGGACCTACGTTTGTCTTTACTAATCTTTTTCTCTTCACATATTTATAGAAGCTTTTGCAGTCAGTTTTTATGTTCCCTGCAAGCTTCCTCTCGTACTCTATTTTCCCCTTCTTACTTAAACCCTTAGTCCTCCTCTGTTGAATTCTAAATTTCTTTCCTTCAACTGCTGTCTGCCCCACCTGTTACAGAGATGGAATTCCTGCATTGGACTGAACAGTCACCTGAGAACTCACTTCCTCAATTTCAAGGGACTGCCTATGATGATGATGAGGGGATTTTAAAACTGGAGGTCATAAATATAAGATAGTCATTAATAAATCCAATCAGGAGAAACTTCCTTACTCAGAGAGCAGCGAGAATGTGGAACTCGCTACTGGAGTGGTTGAGGTGAATAGTATTTAAGGGGAAGCTAGATAAACACATGAGGGAGACATGGGAAAAATAGTGAAAGTCAAGTTTAGGCCAGATTTCAGAGGCTTTTTCACAGAGTGACCAACATGTGGAATGGATATCTGGATGTGGTAGTAAAGATGAAAACCCTTGAATGATTTAAGAATGATTTGGATGCTGTGATGGGGCAGGGCAAACCGTGGCTCAGTTCTGGATGAATCAGCTAAAATGGCCTGAATGGTCTCCTTCAACCTATCTTGTGAATCCCCAAATAATATAAAAAAATCATAAGTGCTCAATAAAAATACTTTAGTTCCAAAAGCTTTCCACCACTGGGATGTTTCCTTGCCTCATGTCTGGGGCTGTTGTAGACTAATTGATAGATTGCTAGGATTAGTCAACAACTCCATTATCATTGTATCATGGTCATGGTCATAGAAATACCCATCCTCCTGTATGGCTCAGAGACATGAACCATGTACAGCAGACAGCTCAAGTTGCTGGAGAAATATCACCAACGACGTCTCCGTAAGATCCTACAAATGCTGGGAGAGCAGGTGCACCAACATCAGCGTTCTTGTCCAGGCTAACATCCCCAGCATTGAAGTACTGACCACACTCGATCAGCTCCGTTGGGCAGGTCACATAGTTCGCATGCCAGACACGAGACTCCCAAAGCAAATGCTCTACTCGGAGCTCGTTCACGGCAAATGAGCCAAAGGTGGGCAGTGGAAACACCATAAGAACACCCACAAAGCCTCCCTGATAAAGTGTGACATCGCCACTGACACCTGGGAGTCCCTGGCCCAAGACCGCCCTAAGTGGAGTGTTACGTCTGTAATGCACTTATGAATGACTCCACGAGACAATGTGTTGTACTCAAACTGTAGTGACCTTGGTCCTTTATTTGTAACTCCAGAGTGAGGCAGCCGCATAGTGGCTACCCCTTTTTACAGCCCCTGCCACCAGGGCAGGAAACCCTGGTCTCTACCAGTTGCACCCTCTAGTGGTGCCAGCATAGTATATACACAGTGTAAACCTTATTGATAGTACATCAGGTAAACAAGTCTCCATCTTATGCAACTATACAATGACTACACAGAGAGTATATCTATAGTCTGCATATGTAACATCACTCTCCCCCATCACTATGTGCTCTGGCTTAGCTCTCCCCAGACTTAAATGCCAATAGCCTTTGCACCTTGGCTCTCTCCCTGTTAACCCCCAAGTCCTTTTGCCACACGTTGGGTAGTGGTTACCAGTTCGGATGGTTCGATGATGCAGTGGAGGTTCCAGTGGGTTCTGGGTGTGATCCATGTGTGTGTCCATGGCTACATACATCCATTTCCCCTCCCCCCCCACACAGCGAGATCGTGCAGCTGGCCTGTCACATTAACATACAGGATCAGACACAATGCATGTACAGTTTGTATCGTGACACCTTGGTTCAGTGACTTACATTCGTTACGTTTTACGGTCGTACGCCAGGATTGGGTAGATTGCATTCATGGTTCAGTCATGGTCAGTACTGAGGTAGCAGTACAGGTGTGCAAGGACTCTAGTTCCAGAGCAACCGGACGGGGTCCAAGTTGTCTGATGGCAGCGCTGCACCCTCTGCTAGTGGGGTGGGTTTGGTTCGCTCACCTTGCAGGGCCTTTGCCATTGCCTAGTAGTGGGCAGAGCCACAGATATGTGTGGCCTCCCTGTCCTCCTTTGAGGGCTGCAGAATCTTCTGCCTGCTCTCTAACGGTGTTGGGAACCTGGCTGTTCCAGGTCCTGTTTGGGGAACACGTTGGTTCTGACCTTTCGCTCCTGGACATGGCCGAGGTAGTGACTGGGTCTGGGGGCTGAACCGTCTCCACCCGGGGGGTGGGTAACATCAGCCGACTGCGCGTATTGGGCCATTTTCGTTTCCAGGTCCGTGGTGAATAGTGCCATCAGGTGCCTGCAGCGTGGGATAGACCTGGGGCAGGGTATCAGGATCAGTGCCTTCACCCTCCTGAGGTCACTGGCCTATAACTTGTGGGGACACCTGGGGCAGGGCATCAGGATCAGCACCTTTTACTCTCCCGAATTCGCTCACTTGCTACTTTAGGGAACACTCTATTCCCGATATCTCGCATCAACATTTTGTTCTTTACATTAGGAATAGAACCGACATCTCGCAACAACATTTTGTTCACAATCGGTTCATTACATTGATTGCCATGCATACAATGTCTCTAAGTTCAGTTGGTTGCAGGTCTCCTTTAAGAGAACCCTGCTGGCTTTACCCCTTTGTTAGACATCACGTGTTGGTCCCTCAGCGTTGCACCTCATGGTATGGCCGTGGCTATCTTTTCTTTCAGCCACGCTGCACTTCACTGCAGCAGGGACGCCATCTTGCCTCTGTGCTTGAGGTCGGCTGTCTTGATCCGTCTCTCCCACAATTCTGCCACAAAAGCTGGATGAGTGCCTGTGAATTCGATCTTCCTCCCCAGGAGTCCTGCCACTGGAGCCGGGAAGGTACTTTTTGGTCGTTCCGGTTGGATCATTGCCGCGCAGTCGTGATGGACGGTCTGTGCCTCAAGTGCTGTGCTGGTCTGTTCTCTGGTGCCTGGCACAAGCGAAGGTGAGGTTTTGCTCTGCCTCTGAACACGGGGGACATCGATTGCTGGAGTGAAGAGGTCTTCCCATTTCCACTGGATCTTCCCCATCCACCTTCTTCCGAGTAGCGTTGGACCATCACCTGCAACAATCCACAGGGGTAACTTGTGCACCACGCCATTATGGATTACCCTTACATCCGCACTACCAAGGACTGGGATCAGTTCCTTAGTGTAGGTGCGCAACTTTTCCTGTACTGGAACCAGCTCGCGTCGTTTTTCATTCCAAAGTCTCTCAAAGGCATCCTGGCTCATCACTGACTGGCTCGCTCCAGTGTTCACTTCCATGAAGACTGGAACGCCATTTATCTCGACTTCCATCTTCACAGGTATATACTCCATACACTTCTTCTTGGGGCTGAGCAGCATCTCTGGCCAAATCATCAATTCAAAGTCATCTACCGACTCCTCTGCTAGACGGTGAGTCGTATTTCTTTTACGCATACGCTGGAGGTGGCCCTTCATGTTACAGGCTTTGCATACGTACTCAGCAAACTGACACTGGTGAGCCCTATGGTTTCCTCCGCAACGCCAGCATGGTGCTATTCGATTAGCACCCCTCGGCGGACTCTGAGTTCTGGAACCCTGAGGTCTGTGCTCTCTGCCCTGGGCAGAGCCACATTCTAGTCTTGCCTGTGAAAGGCACCATTCTGTGTACATTACTTGCCGGATTTGAGTCCACAGGATGAATAATTTGCTTGGTACTGCAGGTCGAGGTCATGAATGTCTGACTGATGCTGATGGCCTTCTGCAGGTTGACTGTGGTGTCAGCAGATAATAGCTTGTGAAGGAGGCCCTTGTGACCAATTCCCATAACTAAGATGTCTCGCAATGCTTCGTTGAGGTGCGTGCCAAAATCACACGGTGCCGCAAGTCTCCTGAGGTCGGCAGCATAATTTGCAATCTTCTGGCCCTCAGGTCTGCGGTGAGTGTAGAATCTGTGCCTGGCTGTGAGGATGCTCTCTTTTGGTTTTCGTTGGTCGCGAATTAGTTCAGTCAGCTCATCATATGTCCTATCCTTGGCCTTCATGGATGCCAGCAAGTCCCTGACGAGGCGGTAGACCTTGGGCCCACAACTGGTCAGCAGTATAGCCTTGCACTTGTCCACCGATGTGTCCGTCTCCCCTGCCAGGTCGTTTGCCACGAAATATTGCTCGAGCCTTTTCGTGAAGGCATCCCAATCATCACCCTCTGCAAAGTCTTTGTGTGCCAAAGGTAGCCACAATCGCTGAAAGTCCATATACTTGTCGCCAGTTGTTATGTCTGTAATGTACTTATGAATGACTACACGAGGCAATGTGTTGTACTCAAACTGTAGTGACCTTGGTCCTTTATTCGCAACTCCAGAGTGAGGCAGCCGTATGTTGGCTACCCTTTTATACAGCCCCTGCCACCAGCGCAGGAAACTCTATTCTCCACCAATTGCACCCTCTAGTGGTGCCAGCATAGTATATACACAGTGTAAACCTTATTGATAGTACATCAAGTAAACAAGTCTCCATCTTATGCAACTATACAGTGACTACACAGAGTATAACTATAGTCTGCATATATAACATGGAGGAAGTGCATCCGAGAGGGCGCTGAGCACCTCGAGTCTCAACGCCGAGAGCATGCAGAAATCAAGCGCAGGCAGTGCGGCAAACCAGTCCCACCCACCCCTTCCCTCAACGACAATCTGTCCCACCTGTGACAGAGTCTATGACTCTTGTATTGGACTGTTCAGCCACCAAAGAACTCACTTCAGGAGTGGAAGCAAGCCTTCCTCGATTCCGAGGGACTGCCTATGATGATGATGAAATCATTGTATCATGTGACTACCAGGACGGTAGGTGGTGAACTAGCAATTCCTACATTCCCAACAAAATGTCTATTTTTACTAAATAGGTTATCAGAATTTATGACCGATACTAAAAAAAAGTTTGCATGTTACATTTGATAAAGTCCTCAAAGCCTTAGATTTCAAAACTTAACAGCAGGTGGAGCTAGAACCATCCACAGAATCTACTCCACAGACATCTGCCGTCAAAACTTTTACTCATTAAAGCTGTAACATTCTGGAGTCTTTTTCATCAAAGTATGCACTGCATTGCCAAACAGTTCCATTTTTATTATCGGAAATTCTTGTAAAAGAAAACATACCCTGGCAGGTAATAGTATTATTAAAACAGCCATCTTGGAGTGTATTGCAAAACGCATACTGTAAAACACACATGGGGTGACATTCCTCTCTTCACTACTTTTAGTGAACAACTAGGGTTTGTCCTCACGCCAACTTTTCCGCCTTCGAAAGCACAGGAATTTCACTCCCCCGGAAGAGTTACTTTTCAACGGCAATAAATATTAAATGACCGCAGAGACATTGTCAACTTACAAGAATATTAAACAGGGAAGGAAATTGTGGAGTGCCCAATGGCACAATCAGGTTATTTTTTTTTTTTTAAAAACATTTTAAATCCAAACTTAAAAAAATACAAAAATATGTGCAAAAGATGTTGCTAGGTAATATTGGACGAATTTGAGCAGAGTTCTAAGATCAGATTGCTTTGGTGTTTTATCCCGGACAGTGGCAATGCCCCATAACAGAGAGTGCCATCTTATCCAGCAGATACTTAACTTGGACAGTGTTAATTAATACAGTGCAATCCTCTGCCAAGTATTCTGAATGATGCACTGCAGTGCAGCTGGTAACTCTGCACCCAGGCAATGGCTTTGTCTTACCAGTAGCCAGTGTGTTCTGGATAATAGTCAATAATAATAATAAGGCAGTTTGGGGTTTTGTTTTACAATTTTCCAGATTATTGAGAAATTCGGCTGGGCCTCGTTAGTGTAGGGCTGGCTGACCGCAAGCGGAAAATGAACGCCCTCAAGGCAGTTCGCAGGCGCTGTGCTAGCGGCAATGTTGGCTGGATCAGATGGCCTCCAAACCAGAAGATAGATTTGGGGGAATCCATTCTCGGGAAGGGTGGGGGTACCCGATGCAGCAGAATGTTTTGTGGGGGCCCGGAAGAGCACTTCTGCTCCTCCCAGCGTCACACAAATAAACAAAATGTTACCTTCTTAGCTCGTCTTCAGCTGGACTGCCAGCTGAAACTGCGGAACAAGCATGGCACGTAACCCGCCCGCATCAGATGAGACGTTAAACCGAGGCCCCGTCTGCCCTCTCAAGTGGACGTAAAAGATCCTATTTCAAAGAAGAGCTGGGGCGTTATCTTCACTGTCCTGCCCAATATTTATTCCTCAATCAACATAACAAAAAAACAGATTATCTGATCATTATCACATTGCTGTCTGTGGGAGCTTGCTGTGTGCAAATTGGCTGCCACGTTTCCTACATTACAATCGTGACTGCACTTCAAAAGTACTTAGTTGGCTGTAAAGCGCTTTGAGGTGTCCAGTGGTCGTGAAAGGCGCTATATAAATCCGAGTCTGTCTTTCTTTACTGTCCTTAAAATTACAACTGGGGTCCTATGTACATCTTAGGACCTCGTTATACATATCAAATGTTTAATACCACCCGAGTCAAGTGTGAGCCCTGGGGAAGATATGTGTTTCCTCTGGGCTGGAGGCCTCAAAACCCTCCACTGTTTTTCAACTAAGTAAATTCACAAATTGATTTTGTGCTCCATTCACTTTCTCTGTTTCCATGTTCTGCTTGATTTGCCTCAGACGTGTCTGTTTAATGTTGGATATAGATTTCTCTTTGACTGGCGTTCTATTGCACCACTAATAGCATGCAAGGTGGAAATTTGTTAAGGAGCAAAAAAACAATATAGAAAATGGGAAGCAAATCTTTATCCTTTTGAATAGTTCCTATACTGTTTCTCAGCTCTCAACGGGGAATTAATTTCTCTAGACTGGGTGTACTAAAATTTACAAAGAATGTGTTTAGGATTTTTTTTTTTAACCCTGGCGAATAGAAGAACTTCTAGTTTATTTTTTGGTATTTCCAAGTTCTTAGTGTAAATAAACACTTATATTTGGATTTTCTTTTCCTCCCACCTCATTATTCAGTTCAAGTTGTGATTTACACTTTATGGAGCTCAGGAATCAGATTCAGTCATTTCTCACTGAAAAGGAGAATTTTAAGGGAAATCTTATTAAAAAATATATGCACAGCGAAATCGGTAATGTGATCGGAACAAAGTGCTGATCTGTAGTGACGTTTTATTGCAACATTGCACTATGTACGACTGTTCATGCACGTATATCATGAACAGATTCATTGGATGTCACATTTTTTACAGAACAATGACAATCAAAGAATTTCTTTTTACATGCGGCAAAGTATTCATGTAGTTAATTAAACATCAGATCATTTGATCCTCTGCAGAAGTTGTGATGGGAGGCGAATTATTCCAAATAGTTAAAACTCCGTGGGGGTGAAATTCGATATGGCCTGAAAACAGATGAGGGTATCATCATGGGAGATATGCCTGTGCCATTCAGAAAGCACAGGCAATTTGGTGCTGCCTGCTAATCAACACGATAGGAGCGCACGGCCTAGCGATGAGCGTACTGCTGCCAGGCCGTGCACTCAGCAAGGGGAGGAAGTCTGCGTTGCTGGCTAGAGGATAGCTTTCAGTATAGGGAGGTTGCTCCTTTTCAAGGCAGTCTCCTGCTCTTAAAGCCGAACTGCTTTCTGCACATAAAAGAATGCCAAAAAAGTGTTTCAGCTCAACAGGCCAGGGAAAGAGCACTCAGGGCCTTGGACACAGCACTCCAGCTTTGTGCCGGGGGTCAATACTGCAAGAGAGGTCCTCTACCCACACGGGCCCAGGAGGCTCTCCAGAAAGAAAGATGTGCGACCAGATCGACAAGGCGATCACTGCCAGCAGTGTCGCCCCAGGACCTGGCTCCAGTGCCCAAAGTCGTCTCATGACCTCAGACCACTGGTCAAGGTCAGTGAACGCATCTTCAAATGCCATCTCCTACCAGCTGCACCACTAGCCTCACACACTGCTCAATGCACAACCACCCCCATTACTCACCTACCGCCGCACTCTACCAAGCACGAGGCACACCTCACATTCCTAGCTTCACCTCATCCCCTTGGAGAAGACGGTGCCGGCCATTCTTGGCAGGGACATGGCTGAGCCCTTGGCCAGCAGCAGGGCTGAAAGAATACAAGATGCCGCTATCCTCATACGTTATCCTCCTTCTCACAGCCCACTTCTCACTCATCCCACAAGCTCTTCTGATTTACAAGCTGCACATAGTGTAAGCATGCACCTCTTGCTTTACTCCCCCCACCACAACCTTACCCTTGTGCCTTCCTCATTTCAGACACTCAAGAAATCCAGTCTGCCCAGCCAGTGGTTGACCAAGAGGGAGAGGAGAATGAAGAAACATCGTCACTTGATTTGACACTCCCAACCACCAACTCCTCAAGGTCACTCTGCAAGGCTATGTGCAGTCTCCCCCACAAAGTCAGCAGCCTTCCACCAGCCATGTTGCAACTACTGGAATAGCACTGCGTAACATCACAAGGATAGGCAAAGGCACACACAAGACAGTCACTAAAGGAATGCACAAGGTTAATTAGTTCATTGTTTTGATGTAATATTGGATGCATATATTAATAAAGTTGGATTGGAAAGTTTGCTTTTTAGTGCCTTTTATTTCAGCAGTGATGGAAAAGTGCGGGACAAATGTTGAAAGGAAAATTGGAGTTGTGGTCCCTGGGACCGCAGGCGGATGATTTGATCACGGATATCCTGGGCAGAAAGGGACTGTCTGGATTGCCTCCTTCCTGCTGCTTTTTCCTCTTCGGTTTCCTCCTCCCTCTGTGAGAAACGGGTCTCCTTTGATGCCTCTGCTGCATCTCTATGTGATGCTGCAGCCAAGGGGGACTGCAACTAGAGCCCCCAGGACTGGAGCAAGTGATCTTCTGAGAGGCCTTCCTTTTAAGAGCCAAAGAGTTGCCAACGTCCAGCAGCACTTCCTGCACACTTTAACAACTTTTTAAAACTGTATTGCACCAGGCCACTACTCCAATAAAATGTAAAACAGTAAGTCCAAAAGCAAAAATCGAAACTTACCCGACAGTTGTGTGCGATGCCTTTAAGAAGCGCGAGCAGCCACTCGATTGTACTGCTGCACACACGTTCTTCCGTGCGGGGTTTGGAAAGGATGGTATCAAGAGCAGCGACGTTGAAAATCATAGATCGTGCGTCAATTCAAGCGTTGCATGCCGCTTGGCGTCACAATCTGCATCGTATAAATGTGGGCCGCAAGCGTTGCCGACCGGCCCAAAATGGCGGCTGCCACGTTCTGTGCTGGGAGCGGGCTGCCGCAAGGCAGCCGCCATTTTTTCAGCAAAACCCGCTGGCGCTATACCTCCCAATTTTGCAGCCCATAACTTTGAAACCCTGATAAATGATGAGGATATTTCTCTGGAATGTGGAGTACATCTTTGAAACTATGACTGAATACTATTAAGATAAAATGAGCTTGGATTACATCAGGGAACACTCTGCCTTCCAGCTAGTTGTAATGTAACAGTAAAGGCAGAAAAAAAACATAATTGTACCAAGAAAGGAGTCACTTAGGATTGCTATAAAGTTAACCCAAAGTTTTATTTCAATAAGATGTAAGGAGTTGCTCTAATTTTCTGACAATTCATATTGATGCAGAGCAGGACAGAAGTATGATTATTGCAATTTCCTATGTCAAATGGAATTCAGCGAACCCAAGGCAAAAATAGGATGTTCTCTGAACGTGTTGTGATAGAACTGAGCCCTGAGCCCGTATCTTCTGCAAGGCACGTTAGCCTAGATTTTGCAATTGGGTGCATTGGCCACTCGAAGTGGGGCAAAGTGTGATTCATGCCCACCTTGTGTAACAAAAAATAACCCCACTAATGCGGGTATGTTCCAGGTGTTAAGAAATGCCAGATTGAAATCTCACTCAATAGGGGTGAAAAAAAGCATGTTGCTGCAGGATTTGAAGGACTGCAGCATCTTAAAGAAGCCAAGTCAACTCAATCATTGTTTTTTGCTGCAAAGAAATTACTGATGGTGACAATGTCTGCTGCAGGACAGAGATCCCCATTCACCCCCACCTTGCCGATGCTGCTGTGGAAATGCTGCTGCAAGAGGTTAGGTAGATCTTTTTGGAACAGGAAGACATAGGGTTCCAAAGAGATCTGCACAGACCAAGTCGCCAGGGCCATGCGTGCCAACTCCAATAACCTACCAGTGTCACCTACTGCCAGAAAAAGGTTCATGACCTTACCAGATCAGCCAAGGTATGGAAACCAGCCGCCCTTCCAACAGTTTTGATGACCGATCGGACAAGCATCACCCAAGGCCTCCCTAATGTCATTGATCTCATTAGCCCTGCTGTCATAGAACCATTTATGGACATTTATGGCACTCGGCCCATTGTGTCAGAGCTATCCAGCCTAATCCCACTTTCCAGGTCTTGGTCCGTATCCTTGCAGGCTACGGCACTCCAAGTACTTTTTAAATGTGATGAGGGTTTCTGTCTCTGTCCTGCAAATCAGTGACTATGCACAGCCGGTGCCTAGTACTATTGCATGGCAAGAGTGTACACTGCTAATGCCCATCTCTCAGGATAGCAGTACATGTGCCCTTTTGCCAGCCCCCACGTTGCCTGCACGTGGTAAAAAGGAGACAGGATCAGGCTGCCCATGAGCAGCACAAGACATGCAGCCTGCAGCAGGACCAACTCAGGACTCAGCTGCTGAGAGTTGGGAACTGTCAATCCCATTGAATGCAGCGACTGGCATCCCACACAATCCTGCCAGTTAGGCAGCACCCAATAAAAGTAATGGATTAAATTTGAGTTCAGACATCACACACTGGTACCAAGGGGAAAGCATTATAGGAAGAAATTGGCACATACACAAAGTGTAAGTGATCAGTAAATTTATGCTGGCATTAACGTTGTGCGTGGATACATCGTTTTCAGGAAAATCTAGCTGTTTTCACGAGGTTGCCTGAATAGGAGCTTTGTATTTTACAGAATATGTAGATTTTTTATTGTAGAAGCTGCAGTTGCTGGAATATTTGTGAAGGATGGGGAAAAGGCCTTCTGTACAAGAGATGCACTAATGTCTCTTGTAGCCAGCAACAGGTGGTCCTCTGCTGATAGCAGGAGCTTTCCTCCTCCAGGGTCTCCACAAAGAAGCCTTTTCATAAGGCAATGTTGCGTAGTGGGCATCAAACAACCACATTCCTGGAGCAAAACTGCATTGCAGTACACCCTCAGATTGATCAAGGCACCCGCACAATGTCTTCAACATGCTGATCGTGTGTTCAATCATCACCGCAGTGGTGCATAGACCTTATACTCAGCTTAAATCTTGGGAGCCCGCATGATGCACGGCTGCAGAGGATAGCCATCCCATGACTTCCCTTTCAATGTCAGAGTGGTGGCAACTAATATTTTTGTATCTGCCAGGTAAACAAGCATTGACTTACATGACACAGTGCTGTTGGTTGCAATCGAGGTACACGCTGAGAGAGTGCAATCCTTTTCTGTTGAAATAGGCGACGACATTGAACAACAACACATTTGGCCTCCTTTGACTGATCTTACCTTCAGGAATCCTGCCATTCTGAAACTGCAGTGCCTGGTCATGCTGCTGTCAGTTGTCCCAAGCCTCCAGAAATAGAGGCAAATGGGGCAGTTGCTAAAGTGGCCAGAATTCTGTCAGAACAGAAATGCTGCCCATTTGCTGCTCCAAGTAAGCTGATTTACTTGAGCGCTACAGGTGGCTGTTGTGTGTAGGAGAAATATTCAGATTTCTGTTTGCATTGAATTACAGCATATTCAGAAACCAGGACAAGGTTAAGGACAAGTAGTACTTCATAAATGACAATTGTTTGTCTTTGGTGCCAGCCAAGTCCTTAGCTGCGCGATGAGTAGATAGTAAAAGACACGAGGTAGTGAAGAGCAAGTATCTAGCAATTTAAATCATATATGCAACCTCAAAATACATGAAGGAGGCGTTTCATGTGATTAGATTGAGCCTTCTACTGAGATTTCACAGGGCTGAAAATGTTAAAACCATCTCAAAAGTTTTGCTTGAATTAACGCCAGGCAGCAAAAGGGAGATATATATGATTATGATAAAAGTTACAATCAACAGTGATCAGGCCTCTTACCTTTTTTATTATTAGAGCAAAGGTTATAATAGATTCACAGAAACAGGTCAAATAAGAGACTAAAAATCGAGGGGCACTGCTCCACACGATGAGCAGTGGAACTGAACTCCCGATGACCTGCAGCTGCAGACACTGACCTGGTTCTAACTGGGGACATGCAGGTGTGACTTTTATCTTTATAAAGACACCTTCTGTACAGCTCCTGCCATGGCTTAAATGGTAAGTGTGGAATTTTCTAAATCAAATACAAGATGAGCTAATTTATCTTTTGGACAGAAACGAGTTAATGCACTTCAAAAAAGTAATTCATTGTGCAAAGCACTTCAAGACATTTTGATGAATGCATCATATAAAAACAGATATTTATATTATCACGATTACAACTGAACCAGAACGAGTAGGAAAGGCCCAAGTTTGATCCCTGATGTGCGCGTAGTGAACCAATCTCAGTTCCAGATGGATGTGGGAGCTTTACAATGAGCTTCGGTGCCCCTGGGCAAGAGGAGAGGTAGTTGGTGAAGGGCAGGGGGGGCGAGAGAGAGAGAGAGAAAAAAAGAGAACAGGTGCTTCTGATCATTTTCCATTCCAGAAGCTAGCAAGAAAATCAAATAGACACACACCAAATTCCCACCACCCATGAAGGCATGTTACATTTTTATTTTTTTTAAATAAAAGGTACATTTTTTCCTGGAAGATTAGTTTAGGAATTGATTTAACAACATAATGCCAATAATAAATGTTTGTTTTTGAAAACCTCGGCCTTGATAATTCTAGCCTATTTTCTTCCCCCAACTAAAATTGAATGAATTCTGTAAAATCACCTGAATTGCAACACAAGAGGCCATTCAGCCCATCATGCCTGTGCCAGTTCCTCGACAAGTGATGCACTCTGATTGCACATCCCATTACTGTACCCTTTAATATTTTTGTTCCAAGTGCCTCACTTTTAAATTTGACTTAACTTTAATTGGGATTGCATTCCAGTATAATAATCCTTTACATGAAAATAAATTCTAACCTCCCTTTTTATATTTCTAATACTATTCCCAAATTGAGGCCCCCATCGTTAACATTCACCAATTGAAAATATTCCTCCACTACTTACCCCCTTGAATCCGTCAATAAATTTGAACACTTCTGTTTTGTCCCTCTTAGCTTCCTCTGCCTTACCTTTTTTCCCCTCAAGTATCTCATCCCTGGGATTATCCAAGTGAAACTACATTGCACTTTTTCCATGGCTCCAATCGGTATCCAAAATGGCACATTCTAACTGCAGCCTAACTAATGTCTGGACAGATTGTTCACTATGCCCTTGTATTTGTATCTTGCTTTTAAAAAGATTTGTTAACCTGCAGTCATGTTCCTCCACGCAATTGAGCATTGTACCATTGAAGGTATATTTCCATTTTCTGTTCTTTCTCCCCCAACATGTATGACTCCATATTTACGCCGCATTTACTTAATTTGCCATATACTTCCCTAATCGGTTTCCTACATTACAACAGACTATACTTCAAAAGAATATAATTGGCTGTAGAGCGCTTTGGGATATCCAGAGGTTATGAAAGGCGCTATATTATCGTTAGTCTATCTTTATGCCCTCGTGCGGCCTCCTACATCCTTCTTTCTTCGCTTTTCATGCTATTGCGGAAATACTAGCAAATTTTGATCTGCCCATGACCAAATCTTTTATGGACATAGAGAAGGGAAAGTCCGAACACATATCTCCGAGGCATTCTGCCAATCTGAGAACGATTTATTTGCTCATACTCACTGCTTTCTATCTTTCAGCCATCTCTTTATCCATGCTGTAACTTTACCCTTATTATCATGGATCTTAAACTTTGTAACAAGGCTCTAATGTGGCACTTTATTCAATATTTCATGAATTTAAAATGAACAATGCCTACTGCATTCTCTTTGCCTATATGCTTGGCAATTTCCTTGAAGAATTTGATTTAATTAATCAGACATGATGCTCCATTTACAAATCTATGTTGACCGTTTTGGATTAGTCCTTACCTGTTGTTAGGGTCGCTGCTGGTTTTCCTACTACTGATGTGAGGCTAATTGGTCTACTGTTATGGCCCAACCCTGTCTCCCTTTCCGAATGGCTCCTTTGGCACAACATCTGTTTCCAAAGAGTTTTGTAAAAAATGGTTAGTCCAAATGCTATTTCATTGCTAACCTCTCTCACAAGTCACTGGAGATGCATCTCCACACCACATGAATATGTAATACATATAAAAATTACTTGCATTTTTTTCGTTACAGATCTTATAAATAAGAATACATAAGAAATAGGAGCAGGAGTAGGCCATACGGCCCCTCGAGCCTGCTCCACCATTCAATCAGATCATGGCTGATCTGATCATAGACTCAGCTCCACTTCCCCGCCCGTTCCCCATAACCCCTTATCGTTTAAGAAACTGTCTATTTCTGTCTTAAATGTATTCAATGTCCCAGCTTCCACAGCTCTCTGAGGCAGCAAATTCCACAGATCTACAATCCTCAGAGAAGAAATTTCTCCTCACCTCGGTTTTAAATGGGTGGCCCCTTATTGTAAGATCATGCCCTCTAGTTCTAGTCTCCCCCATCAATGGAAACATCCTCTCTGCATACACCTTGTCAACCCCCCTCATAATCTTATACATTTCGATAAGATCACCCCTCATTCTTCTGAATTCCAATGAGTAGAGGCCCAACCTCTCCTTATAAGTCAATCCCCCCCCCCATCCCCGGAATCAACCTAGTGAACCTTCTCTGAACTGCCGCCAAAGCAAATATATCCTTTCGTAAATATGGAGACCAAAACTGCACGCAGTATTCCAGGTGTGGCTTCACCAATACCCTGTATAGCTGTAGCAAGACTTCCCTGCTTTTATACTCCATCCCCTTTGCAATAAAGGCCAAGATACCATTGGCCTTCCTGATCACTTCCTGTACCTGCATACTATCCTTTTGTGTTTCATGCACAAGTACCCCCAGGTACTACTGTACTGCAGCACTTTGCAATCTTTCTCCATTTAAATAATAACTTGCTCTTTGATTTTTTTCTGCCAAAGTGTATGACCTCACACATCCAACATTATACTCCATCTGCCAAATTTTTGCCCACTCACTTAGCCTGTATATGTCCCTTTGCAGATTTTGTGTGTCCTCCTCACACATTGCTTTTCCTCCCATCTTTGTATCGTCAGCAAACTTAGCTACGTTACGCTCAGTCCCTTCTTCTAAGTCGTTAATATAGATTGTAAATAGATCTATTGTCATTTCTTTGCTTACTTAAAATTTCACAATTCTGTGAATAGATACACCTAAGAAATAAGAAGTTTAGCACAAAATAAATACGTTTGTAGTGGTTTAATATACAAAACTAACATCCAGGGAAAACTTTGTACCATTCTGAAAGCTTCTGTGTGAGCAGAAGATAGCAGCATGAGGTTTAAATGTTAAAGAACGCAACGTGGTGTGTTTGACTGCCTCAATAATCCAACAGAAGGAATCAGATAGGTTTAATGCAAAAGCAATAATTGTAAATGTTTTGCAGAAAACGTGTAATATACAGTTGCAGGAGAAAGAAAACCATTCATCCAATTAAGAGGCATTCAAAAGAAATGGGATGCTGAATTATGAAATTTGTTTGTCAGAAAGCAGCATTTTCATGAATGCTAATTTTCTTTTTTAATGCTTTGAATTTTCTCTTACTGCCAATTCTCCTCGGCATCACTTCTTACACGTAGCTTGTATTTTTTTTTGTTGGAATACTTAAATTAGATTATTAGTTTCCTTCTTTCACAACAGCAGATTGCTTCGATAGCACTTTGGTTTGGATCTCTGCAGTTCACAGCCACACGGTCCGAATTGAAGTTTTGTCAATGGGAAACAGAAAATATGCATCATCATCTCCAATCAAAATAAATTCAAATCAAAAATCAATAGCCAGTACAACAAAACAAAGGCTTAACATGAGAATAGTCACACATTAAGTCACGAACAACACGAGCAACCGTTCTGCAAGCGACTGGAATACTAGTTCATGAAAATGGAATCGTTGCATGCTAGTCAGCCAGCATTAACTTCCAAATATAATGCAGCTCTTGATCTGGAACCATTGTAATCTAGCTCATGTCACTAAAAAAGATTTCAAGATTTGAAAGTTGAAATTGTAGGTACAAAACTAGAGGATTACGATTATTTGGCACTGGGATCCAATGCTGAAATTATGTGACATTAACTTAATTCTGTGTTCATTAATTAAGTACTTTTATAATAAATCTCAAGAGTACGAGCACGGGCACAGTTGTCATTGCCAATTGCACTTTGTTTAATTTGTCCTTGGTTTACAAGAGCTGTACTCATCAGCAGCCAGAATCACTTCAGGGAAACAAAGAACAACTTTTGACTGCTGACAAATTGGTCGTAAACAGTACATTTTTCTTAAATTACCACTGGCAGATACATGCCCTATATTGGTACTGCGAAAAGCTGCTATAAACCAGGAAACAATACGGGAATTCAATCTTCAATTTAGGACTTATACCGGACCTATACAAGCAATGTCTGTATCACAGTAAAGGTCTATACATCCCTGCACTGGTACAAGTATGGTATCTGCACGGATCCAAAAGCAATGACTTCAAATGTTCCAGCCAGTTACTGTATACAGTTAATCAAAGATGACAAAATGAATATAAAACTTTTCTCCATCCTATTCACCGATTTGAAGGTTTTGCAATATTCGATTGTACTGTATTTGAGCTGGTGCCATTTGTCAGAGCTGTTAAGGGTGTGGGATTCTCAGTCTCTTGAATTTTGAAGTACACTACGTAAAATATCGGGACAATAATACCCACTAATAGCATGATTACCACAGCATTCCACCATCGAATACCCCAGTCTGCTCCATGATGGGCATCCTTTGGAGGCAACGCATCTGAATTAAATCCATTGGGTGTCTGACAATAAACTACTTCTTCCAAGCGATCTTTACATTGATCTGTCGACTGGATGATTTTCTCAATGTCCTTGTCAATTTCCTCAAAATATTCACTCAACTTATTCTCGTCTGTTCCTTGGTCCTCTGCAGGGCTAGCCTCTGCATACGTAGCTGTTCTGCTCTTTGCAGAAAAAGCCTGGCGCCGCTTTGCCTCTTCATGTGCTTCTGTCAACAAACTGTGCTTTTTCACAGGAATTTTTATTGTTTTTAAGGCAAAGAAGTCTTGTTCTCTGATGAGGTTGTTCACTCGTTTGAGGTCTGCAACCTAATGCAAGCAAACAAAACTTTATTTTAATCCATTGAAGTAATCTTGGAAACCTTGTTACAATTTCTCAATGCAACATTAGTATTTCATTGAAGGTTCTTAGGACAGTTTTTTTTCTAATTTTGAAGTTTTGGTTAGAAATTAAAAATAAATGCTATTTACCGGATGAGTAAGTCTTTAAAACGAGAGAAGTTTATTTTTGTTTGGAACTTATGCTTAAATAAAGTGGAAGAAAAAAGTTAACTAGAATGAGAGCCAAACAGCACGGGCACGATCTCCCTCTGTGCTGTAGGATTCTATGTCGGAAATTTCCTAGAAAGTTTTGCCATAACCATGGCTGTGCCATGTTTTTCCCAAGAAATTTACACTTAACGGATTTATGCCGATTCTACGCTGAAACATCAACATACGTAAATTTCCTGAATTATTTGCGCCATTCCGGAGATTCTTCTGCCAAACTCTGGATGCTCATTTACATAGCCCCTCCTTCCATTAATGATTTAGACGAGGGGATTAAATGTAGTATCTCCAAATTTGCGGATGACACTAAGTTGGGTGGCAGTGTGAGCTGCGAGGAGGATGCTATGAGGCTGCAGAGCGACTTGGATAGGTTAGGTGAGTGGGCAAATGCATGGCAGATGAAGTATAATGTGGATAAATGTGAGGTTATCCGCTTTGGTGGTAAAAACAGAGACAGACTATTATCTGAATGGTGACAGATTAGGAAAAGGGGAGGTGCAACGAAACCTGGGTGTCATGGTACATCAGTCATTGAAGGTTGGCATGCAGGTACAGCAGGCGGTTAAGAAAGCAAATGGCATGTTGGCCTTCATAGCGAGGGGATTTGAGTACAGGGGCAGGGAGGTGTTGCTACAGTTGTACAGGGCCTTGGTGAGGCCACACCTGGAGTATTGTGTACAGTTTTGGTCTCCTAACTTGAGGAAGGACATTCTTGCTATTGAGGGAGTGCAGCGAAGATTCACCAGACTGATTCCCAGGATGGTGGGACTGACCTATCAAGAAAGACTGGATCAACTGGGCTTGTATTCACTGGAGTTCAGAAAAATGAGAGGGGACCTCATAGAAACGTTTAAAATTCTGACGGGTTTAGACAGGTTAGATGCAGGAAGAATGTTCCCAATGTTGGGGAAGTCCAGAACCAGGGGTCACAGTCTAAGGATAAGGGGTAAGCCATTTGGGACCGAGATGAGGAGAAACTTCTTCACCCAGAGAGTGGTGAACCTGTGGAATTCTCTACCACAGAAAGTAGTTGAGGCCAATTCACTAAATATATTCAAAAGGGAGTTAGATGAAGTCCTTGCTACTAGGGGGATCAAGGGGTATGGCGAGAAAGCAAGAAGGGGGTACTGAAGTTGCATGTTCAGCCATGAACTCATTGAATGGCGGTGCAGGCTAGAAGGGCTGAATGGCCTACTCCTGCACCTATTTTCTATGTTTCTATGTTTCCACGCGGCAACCAGCTCGCGAGTTTGCTGGATTTATGCGAATAACGTGCTGACATAGATCTACGCTTAAACATTTAGGTGCAGCACTGCCTGAAGTGACCCGCTATCGGTGTAACTCTGCCCCAGAGAGCTGTGGAGGCTGGGTCATTGAATACATTTAAGGTGGAGATAGACAGATTTTTGAACAATAAGGGAGTCAAGTATTATGGGGAGCGGGCAGGGAAGTGGAGTTCAGGCCAAGATCAGATCAATCATGATCTTATTAAATGGCGGAGCAGGCTCGAGGGGCCAAATAGCTTACTCCTGCTCCTATTTCTTATGTCCTTATGAGGTACCATAGGATTGCGATCACTGTGTCAATGTATCCTAGCATAAAAATCACTTGCTGATGGCAAAAGAGAAATGCCATTAAATTCAGATAAATGTACCTACTTATTTCTATATCAACAGGAACTAGCTTTTTCATGTGGTTGAATGCAGCATTTCCCTTCTGTCAGATGGATCTATTTGAGGTACTCTAAAAAGGACCAATTTCTCAATCAGACGCTGCCAGCACATCAACAAAATCAACTCTAGCGTAGCTGCAGATAGAAATCCATCTTGTCTATAACTTTAGGGAACATATGTACAGATCACCAAATATGATCTTAAGAGTGAAATCGTAACAAGATTTTTAGCACAAAAGTAATCCACCGACTGTACAACTAGAACACACACACCCCTCTTTCTGAACTGATTATAAGGCATTGATTGAATGTAATTATTCATTTTTCCAATTGCCATATCTGGTCTTGTGTCATGCCTATGAGGGAATTCCTGGGCATGGGGCCTAGGCTGTTGAAGGCACGTCTGCCAATGGTGGAGTGAAGGGAGGAGGACACAAGTGGCCAGAGTCAAAGGAAGGAAGAGTTCATGGGAGGTCCGGGGGGTGGAGGAGATTGGAGATAGGGAGGGACGAGCCCAGATTTAATACGAGGATGAGTATTTTCAATTTGAGGTACTGGGGGTCTCCGAGCCTGTGTCGGCCTGCGATGACAGGGTGATGAGTGAATGGGACTTGGCGCAGGATAGGATACAGGGCGCAGAGTTATGGATGAGCTGGTTCACGGAGGGTGGAGCATGGGAGGCTGGCCAGGGAAACATCAGAAACGTCCCAGGTGCACAGATGAGGGTTTCACCAAATATTCTGGTGGGAAAAAAAGTTTGAAACTCCACCTGTATTACATACCAAATATGTGGCAAAACTAAATCTTTCAGCAGTCTCCACGGTTGGCAGCCAGAGACGAACCTATATGTTAACGATGGAGTCTTTACCAAAAGGACTCCAATCTTGAAGGGTGTCTAGATCCTATCTGTAAACAAAATCCGCACCCGAGCTTAAAATTAAGAGTCTCTGGACCCAAGTCTCATTTTGGCAGAATCTACCGAGACACAAAACACACTATCTAGGCTTTCATTAAAACACGTCGGAGACACTACGTCATTTTAAAATCTCTGAGGCAAGGCAATATTGCAGAATCTAAAAGGCAGTTCCTTCAGAGGCTCATGTTGTATGTAGAAGCTGCAGTTTATCTCTTTCTCATCTATTTGGAAGTCTATAACAAAATAACATTTTCAGTAAACTACTATTTGCCTCTCTGCAATTACCATTTCAACTATTATCATCAGCCTCCAGCCAGCAAACTAGCTGCAAATGTCTGAAATACTGTATGCCACCTTGCAGGGATAAAAAAAATCCTGACACGGCTTCCTTATCGTCCCACCAGCACACCCTGTAACATTAGCAGAAGTGGTGAAGCTCACAGCACAACCCCACCCCCTCCCCCCTGAAGAGGCTGAAGTGTTTGTACAAGACAATCTGTCTCAGTGAGAAGGTGATACACTAAACATATTTAAAGTATTAATAGGAGGAAAGGAGTTGCATTTATATAGCGCCTTTCATGACCTCAGGACGTCCCAAAGCGCTTTACAACTAATTAAGTACTTTGTAGTCATTGTTGTATGAAGTAAATTAACACTTCTAGGCGAGAACCATTACAGAGAAGTCACCTGAATTTAAAATAAATTGAAAGGAATAGAAAAGAATTACCTTGGGCTGGGTTTTGCTCAAAATGGCAGCATAGGATTTCTGCCTGCCCCTATGAGACCCCCAGAATCCTGACCCATTTTCCTGGGTCAGGATTCATTGCTCATGCATTGTGATCTCTTGGGTGATTCCTGCTGCCAAGATGGAACCTGCTAGGTACACCAAGGAAACTCCAGCAGTGTAAGGAGAGCTTAAAGGGGCAAAAGGCACCGAAGATGGCAGGAATTGCAACCTACACAGGTAAGTGACTCAGGCCTGGGGTTAGATGGCAAAGGTCACTTGACCCATGAGTAAAGCACTTACTTTGTGAATCAAAAGGGGATTACATAGCTGCATTTAACCAGATTTCACAGTCTGAAGTGAGCTGGATTGGTTTCTGGCTGGGGTGGAGATCACCTCTTACAGAAGGTAGGTACTGCAGAGAATTCAGGGCCAGACTGATCTTCTGGACTAGTTTCGATTGCCTAGAGGGGTCGGAGAGGAATTTCCCAGATTTTTTTCCCCAGAATGGCCCGAGTTTAAAAAAAAACGTTTCCTTGCCTCTCCCAGGAGATCACGTGGTTTCGAGGGGGTGGAGTGTATATGTTGTGATACACAAGTGTGTGTGACAGGCTCGATGGACCAGGTGGTCTTTACCTGTCCGTCAATGTTCGTACTTGCACTTACCGAACAGCCATACTGCAAAGCAAAAGTATTGAGGTTGTCACCGTCAACAACCTCTCGAACAAGAAGCACTGTACTGTTGGACTTCTCCTCAGTAACACTGGGCCACGGACACTCTCGACCTCTGGGCCGCAGTTCAATGCTATCCTTGTCTTCGTCCGACGACTCATCCGATGTTGCTGCATCACTTCCAAATAGATAAATTTGACCATCTTGTGAAGCGTGAACGTCTACAGGTGCCTGGAAGGATCGTGTCTGCCCATCTCTCAGCCTCATCATACTATTGACACCTGCAACAGAGAATTAAATCTTGGGTTTATTCAAGCAAGCAAATGAAATCTTGTTGTCATCCGGGAGGTGCAGGGAAACTTAGTTGTGTGTAATGAGGTGAATACACTCAATTGCACTTTGACCACAGTACTGTATACATAATTATACTTAACACAGGCAGAAACAGTCTCTGGCAATACCTTTTAAACTAATAGAAACGGCAGGATCCATGAGTCAAGGGGTTATCAGGGGCTGACAATGCTTTTCAAATTTAACTTATTGCAGTGCAGGCAAAACAAATACAGACCTTTATGACTCTGGGGACATTCAAAGTTGCCTTTGTTCCTTTTCTAACCTTGTTATGCTGTATTTTTTGTACATTTACTCCTGTCATTGCATAATACAAAGCCGCCTATTCTGATTCAGTTGTACCAAGATGCAGCCAGGCTGATGGGCTCCCAGTGGAGTTGTTGTACAGGTATATAATGATATATGCAGGATTGTTATGAATCATCGTGCTATGCTAACTACAATTACATTTCTGCAGAAACTGAAATACACGGGAAAGGGTTAAAAGCCCATGGCAATTAAAACGGGTGTCCCTGCAAAACAAGGACGTGGGTTGCGGTTGTTCTGGCTCGAATGAGTTTACAATAAGGACATGGCTGACAGGAAAATTAATGTTTTAAAGTTCTGGCATGCAGATGTGTATATGGCACACTTGGAAAGGCTGAGGTGATATGGCAAACTGCTGAAGAATACTGGAGGGCACCGGGGAGAAGTGAAGAGGAGTGCAGAAAAATGGACGTCTGCACTCACTGGGCAATCAACAATAACAGACTGCTGAAAAGTAATAAGCAAAATGGACCTTGAGGATAGCTAAAATAGGGAAGGAACCTGTGCATAAATAGAAGGTGAAGAGTTATCCTTGAAGAAGAAATCTCAAAATAGGTGGACATTCTTCATCATTATGGGCAGTCGCTCGAATCGAGGATGACTTGCTTCCACGTCAAAACGTTCACAGGTGTTTCAATGAAGGACCTAAAATTCCAGGTCCGAACTAAATATTGTGCGTGGATTTTTTTTAACGTGTGGTGACCGTCGCACACCAGCCACCACACGGGCTTGACAGAGCTCGGTTTTGGTCCAGTAGCAAGGATTAACCAAGACGACTGGAGACCAGCTCTGCTGCACGGGAACCTAGTGCGCTCACGTATCGCAGTGTGGGCTGGCCTGTGCCGCTCCTGGGCCCTCGCCTCTCCTGGGCCCTGATCACGACCCTCTACAATCTCTCACCGCTCCTTCGCCCCGACCTCACCGCTCCTGCTGTACCTGCCCACGCTCCAATCACCGACCTGGACCTTGGTGATGTCCCTTCTCACTGCCGTTGCTCTCCTGCTGCTCGCTGGACTGGTATGCCTCCACGCTGCTCCTTCCGCTCCCCGGCCTGCTCCGAGGAATGTATTAGTAAATGCAAGAATGCCTGAACTTATTATGTAGTTTGAACTATCTAGATCATGAACGACTAAAGTATTTATTTAACTTGGATACTACTTAATGAGAATTCATCAAACCAAGCAAGTTCCCTGTTGGGTCCAAACTGACTGAAATCCAATCTAATCAGTGTGGCGCTCTCCGATTCAGTCATTGGACTACTCCAGATATCTCACTGATGCAGAATTAGTTAGAGAAATAATTTATTTCTTGGAGTCTAAACTTAGAGTTATTAGTCATGGAACTATAACAAAGTAAGATCACATCAGCACTAAGAGTAAAGGTTTATTCGTAAAAACGTATCTCTTGTTTTCACAACAATGTAGATTACACAAAAAAACGGCAGTTTCCGTGTCACAGAAAGAAATACAAGGTACTGATTTTGACAGAACATATTTGCCACCAACACCACGATCCCTGTGCATGTGCTAGACTCTAGCAGCTAGAGCATCTTCTCACACAGGCTCCAAGTAACATCCCAGCTGACACGCACACATTGTTAAACATGTTTGACTGGACATCTTGAATTTTCTAACCGTGAAATGACACGATCTGCGCCAAATACCAAAGTGTTCAACATGGTTACTATTTACTGACATTTTCCTTTCAGGTTTACTGGTTACGCTCCACCTACACATGCAGCAACATCATTTGCAAATACATGCATCAATACATAGCAGGGGGAAGCTGCTACACGAAATACCTGGGGGGGGGGGGGGGGCAGAGGGCGATCAGATTTAAAAATTAAGACTTTATTTTGTGCAAAGATAATGAGGTTAAAATACAAGATACAACACTTCATCATCGCTCAGAAATGTTTTATGTACAAGGAATTATTTTGAAGGGCTGTGACTAGTTATGTAGACAAATGTAGCAGCAATCTTACACAGAGGAAGATCCTGCAAACAGCAATGCGATGCATTACCAATCTGTTTTTGATGGTATTTCTTGAGGGAGGAACACAAGAACATAACTCAAGAAATAGGAGCAGGAGACGGCCATTTGGCCCCTTGAGCCTGCTCCGCCATTCAATAAGATCATGGCTAATCTGATCTTGGCCTCAACTCCCTGCAATTCTTGAATGTTGGTATCTTTTAAATAAATATTGCAATGGAATCTTCAACACCCACTCGAACCACTGGATCAGATGTTCTCGGATGGGATTATGCTACTGCAGAATTAGCTTTTAAATCGTGCAGTCCTTTATTTAAGCATCCAGCTATGAAGAGTGTGCTATTTAAAGACCATACTGGCTCAACTAGTTTCTTCTAAAATGCAAATATAGAAATCTACACAGCCCATAAGAAAACCCAGACTAGCAAATAACGTGCAGCTTTTTCTTGTTCTCACATCTCCCGGCAGTCTTCAAATGATGTTATTGTTCATTCATAGATGCTGAATGTTTACTTTCACAACAAAACATTGGGCCCAAGTTTCGGGCTGTGCCCTGGACGCCCGTTTTTCACGCCACAAAGTGTGCCTAAAAAAAAACTCACCTATTCTGCAGCTCGGTGCGGCGCAGCACGAGCTGTGGGGGGCGGAGCCAGGTCCCTGCGCTGAAAACAGTGCCGGGACCTCTGCATATGCGCGCTACAGTGGGCGCGCATGTGCAGTAGCTCCAGGTGCCCAAAACTGTGGGTGGGGCCCGAAGCACGCAGCCCCTAGCCCTGGCCGAATGGCCTCACTGGGGCTGCGTGGATAAGGCTCCTCCCACCCGACCGGACCCGACCCGACTTGACTCCCTCTGCCCGGACCGGACCCCCGCTCTCCCTACCCCGGCGACCCAACCTCCGCTCCCCCAACTCCCCCCGACCCGACCTTCGCTCTGCTCCCCCCCCCCCGACCCGATCTCCGCTCTTCTCCCCCGCTGCTCTCCCCCCCCACCCGCGACCCGACCTCCGTGACTCTCCCCCTCCCCCGACCTCTGCGACTCCCCCCCCGACTCTCTTACCCACCCCCCGACCTCCGCGACTCTTTTACCCGCGCGACCCGACCTCCGCTCTCTCCCTCCCACGACCCGACCTCCGGTTTCCTCCCACCCGATCTCCGCTCTCTCCCCCGCGACCTCCGCGCTCTCTCCCCCCCCCCACCCTGACCTCCGCTCTCTCTCCCCCCCCCACCCCGACCTCCGCTCTCTCCCCTCCCACCCGACCGGACCCGACCCGACTTGACTCCCTCTGCCCGGACCGGACCCCCGCTCTCCCTACCCCGGCGACCCAACCTCCGCTCCCCCAACTCCCCCCGACCCGACCTTCGCTCTGCTCCCCCCCCCCGACCCGATCTCCGCTCTTCTCCCCCGCTGCTCTCCCCCCCCACCCGCGACCCGACCTCCGTGACTCTCCCCCTCCCCCGACCTCTGCGACTCCCCCCCCCGACTCTCTTACCCACCCCCGACCTCCGCGACTCTTTTACCCGCGCGACCCGACCTCCGCTCTCTCCCTCCCACGACCCGACCTCCGGTTTCCTCCCACCCGATCTCCGCTCTCTCCCCCGCGACCTCCGCGCTCTCTCCCCCCCCCCCACCCTGACCTCCGCTCTCTCTCCCCCCCCCACCCCGACCTCCGCTCTCTCCCCTCCCACCCGACCGGACCCGACCCGACTTGACTCCCTCTGCCCGGACCGGACCCGACCCCCGCTCTCCCTACCCAGGCGACCCAACCTCCGCTCCCCCAACTCCCCCCGACCCTCGCTCTGCTCCCCCCCCGACCCGATCTCCGCTCTTCTCCCCCGCTGCTCTCCCCCCCCCACCCGCGACCCGACCTCCGTGACTCTTCCCCTCCCCCGACCTCCGCTCTCTCTCCCCCCCCCCACCCCGACCTCCGCTCTCTCTCTCCCCCCCCCCCACCCCGACCTCCGCTCTCTCTCTCCCCCCCCCACCCCGACCTCCGCTCTCTCACCCCCCACCCCGACCTCCGCTCTCTCTCTCCCCCCCCCCCCCACCCCGACCTCCGCTCTCTCCCCCCCCCACCCCGACCTCCGCTCTCTCTCTCCCCCCCTCCACCCCGACCTCCACTCTCTCTCTCTCTCTCTCCCCCCCCCCACCCCGACCTCCGCTCTCTCTCCCCCCCCACCCCCACCCCGACCTCCACTCTCTCTCTCTCTCTTCCCCCCCCCACCCCGACCTCCGCTCTCTCTCTCCCCCCCCCACCCCGACCTCCGCTCTCTCTCTCCCCCCCCACCCCCGACCTCCGCTCTCTCCCCCCCCACCCCGACCTCCGCTCTCTCTCTCCCCCCCTCCACCCCGACCTCCACTCTCTCTCTCTCTCTCTCTCTCTCCCCCCCACCCCGACCTCCGCTCTCTCTCTCCCCCCCCACCCCGACCTCCGCTCTCTCTCTCTCCCCCCCCCCACCCCGACCTCCGCTCTCTCTTCCCCCCCCCACCCCGACCTCCGCTCTCTCTTCCCCCCCCCCCCCCCGCCTCCGCTCTCTCTCTCTCTCCCCCCCCACCCCGACCTCCGCTCTCTCTCCCCCCCCCCCCCCACCCCGACCTCCGCTCTCTCTCTCCCCCCCCCCCCCACCCCGACCTCCGCTCTCTCTCTCCCCCCCCCCCCCACCCCGACCTCCGCTCTCTCTCTCCCCCCCCCCCCACCCCGACCTCCGCTCTCTCTCTCCCCCCCCCCCACCCCGACCTCCGCTCTCTCTCTCCCCCCCCCCCCCACCCCGACCTCCGCTCTCTCTCCCCCCCCCCCCCTACCCCGACCTCCGCTCTCTCTCTCTCCCCCCCCCCTACCCCGACCTCCGCTCTCTCTCCCCCCCCCCCCACCCCCGACCTCCGCTCTCTCTCCCCC